>NC_133819.1:156415696-156568196 GCF_047830755.1 Zonotrichia albicollis | reverse complement strand
TAACCCTAACCCTAACCCTAACCCTAACCCTAACCCTAACCCTAACCCTAACCCTAACCCTAACCCTAACCCTAACCCTAACCCTAACCCTAACCCTAACCCTAACCCTAACCCTAACCCTAACCCTAACCCTAACCCTAACCCTAACCCTAACCCTAACCCTAACCCTAACCCTAACCCTAACCCTAACCCTAACCCTAACCCTAACCCTAACCCTAACCCTAACCCTAACCCTAACCCTAACCCTAACCCTAACCCTAACCCTAACCCTAACCCTAACCCTAACCCTAACCCTAACCCTAACCCTAACCCTAACCCTAACCCTAACCCTAACCCTAACCCTAACCCTAACCCTAACCCTAACCCTAACCCTAACCCTAACCCTAACCCTAACCCTAACCCTAACCCTAACCCTAACCCTAACCCTAACCCTAACCCTAACCCTAACCCTAACCCTAACCCTAACCCTAACCCTAACCCTAACCCTAACCCTAACCCTAACCCTAACCCTAACCCTAACCCTAACCCTAACCCTAACCCTAACCCTAACCCTAACCCTAACCCTAACCCTAACCCTAACCCTAACCCTAACCCTAACCCTAACCCTAACCCTAACCCTAACCCTAACCCTAACCCTAACCCTAACCCTAACCCTAACCCTAACCCTAACCCTAACCCTAACCCTAACCCTAACCCTAACCCTAACCCTAACCCTAACCCTAACCCTAACCCTAACCCTAACCCTAACCCTAACCCTAACCCTAACCCTAACCCTAACCCTAACCCTAACCCTAACCCTAACCCTAACCCTAACCCTAACCCTAACCCTAACCCTAACCCTAACCCTAACCCTAACCCTAACCCTAACCCTAACCCTAACCCTAACCCTAACCCTAACCCTAACCCTAACCCTAACCCTAACCCTAACCCTAACCCTAACCCTAACCCTAACCCTAACCCTAACCCTAACCCTAACCCTAACCCTAACCCTAACCCTAACCCTAACCCTAACCCTAACCCTAACCCTAACCCTAACCCTAACCCTAACCCTAACCCTAACCCTAACCCTAACCCTAACCCTAACCCTAACCCTAACCCTAACCCTAACCCTAACCCTAACCCTAACCCTAACCCTAACCCTAACCCTAACCCTAACCCTAACCCTAACCCTAACCCTAACCCTAACCCTAACCCTAACCCTAACCCTAACCCTAACCCTAACCCTAACCCTAACCCTAACCCTAACCCTAACCCTAACCCTAACCCTAACCCTAACCCTAACCCTAACCCTAACCCTAACCCTAACCCTAACCCTAACCCTAACCCTAACCCTAACCCTAACCCTAACCCTAACCCTAACCCTAACCCTAACCCTAACCCTAACCCTAACCCTAACCCTAACCCTAACCCTAACCCTAACCCTAACCCTAACCCTAACCCTAACCCTAACCCTAACCCTAACCCTAACCCTAACCCTAACCCTAACCCTAACCCTAACCCTAACCCTAACCCTAACCCTAACCCTAACCCTAACCCTAACCCTAACCCTAACCCTAACCCTAACCCTAACCCTAACCCTAACCCTAACCCTAACCCTAACCCTAACCCTAACCCTAACCCTAACCCTAACCCTAACCCTAACCCTAACCCTAACCCTAACCCTAACCCTAACCCTAACCCTAACCCTAACCCTAACCCTAACCCTAACCCTAACCCTAACCCTAACCCTAACCCTAACCCTAACCCTAACCCTAACCCTAACCCTAACCCTAACCCTAACCCTAACCCTAACCCTAACCCTAACCCTAACCCTAACCCTAACCCTAACCCTAACCCTAACCCTAACCCTAACCCTAACCCTAACCCTAACCCTAACCCTAACCCTAACCCTAACCCTAACCCTAACCCTAACCCTAACCCTAACCCTAACCCTAACCCTAACCCTAACCCTAACCCTAACCCTAACCCTAACCCTAACCCTAACCCTAACCCTAACCCTAACCCTAACCCTAACCCTAACCCTAACCCTAACCCTAACCCTAACCCTAACCCTAACCCTAACCCTAACCCTAACCCTAACCCTAACCCTAACCCTAACCCTAACCCTAACCCTAACCCTAACCCTAACCCTAACCCTAACCCTAACCCTAACCCTAACCCTAACCCTAACCCTAACCCTAACCCTAACCCTAACCCTAACCCTAACCCTAACCCTAACCCTAACCCTAACCCTAACCCTAACCCTAACCCTAACCCTAACCCTAACCCTAACCCTAACCCTAACCCTAACCCTAACCCTAACCCTAACCCTAACCCTAACCCTAACCCTAACCCTAACCCTAACCCTAACCCTAACCCTAACCCTAACCCTAACCCTAACCCTAACCCTAACCCTAACCCTAACCCTAACCCTAACCCTAACCCTAACCCTAACCCTAACCCTAACCCTAACCCTAACCCTAACCCTAACCCTAACCCTAACCCTAACCCTAACCCTAACCCTAACCCTAACCCTAACCCTAACCCTAACCCTAACCCTAACCCTAACCCTAACCCTAACCCTAACCCTAACCCTAACCCTAACCCTAACCCTAACCCTAACCCTAACCCTAACCCTAACCCTAACCCTAACCCTAACCCTAACCCTAACCCTAACCCTAACCCTAACCCTAACCCTAACCCTAACCCTTACCCTTCTCCCTGTCCCTGTCCCTGTCCCTAACCCTAACCCTAACCCTAACCCTAACCCTAACCCTAACCCTAACCCTAACCCTAACCCTAACCCCTAACCCTAACCCCTAACCCTAACCCTAACCCTAACCCTAACCCCTAACCCTAACCCTAACCCTAACCCTAACCCTAACCCTAACCCTAACCCTAACCCTAACCCCTAACCCGAGGCCTAAACCTGATTCTGGACCCCACCCCGAACCCTAAACCCTGCCTCCAACCCTCACCCGAGGGCAATACCCGAACACGGACCCCACCCCGAACCCTAAACCCCATCCCGAACCTCAATTAATGTTAAAATAAACTGTAACCCTTAAAATTACCCCTTAAAATTAGCCCTAATTGTTAAAATTACCGATTAAAACTCACCCTAATCCAAGATGGCGGCGCCCATGCCGACACGTGGTTTCCAGCAAGATGGCGGCGCCCATGCCGACACGTGGTTTCCGGCAAGATGGCGGCGCCCATGTCGACACGTGGTTTCCGGCAAGATGGCGGCGCCCATGCCGACACGTGGTTTCCAGCAAGATGGCGGCGCCCATGCCGACACGTGGTTTCCGGCAAGATGGCGGCGCCCATGAAGACACGTGGTTTCCGGCAAGATGGCGGCGCCCATGCCTACACGTGGTTTTTGGCAAGATGGCGGCGCCCATGAAGACACGTGGTTTTCGGCAACATGGCGGCGCCCATGCCGACACGTGGTTTCCGGCAAGATGGCGGCCCCCATGCCGACACGTGGTTTTCGGCAAGATGGCGGCCCCCATGCCGACACGTGGTTTTCGGCAAGATGGCGGCCGCCATGCCGACACGTGGTACGGGGAGAAGATGGCGGCGCCATCCGAATTACGTCACTTCCGGCAACATGGCGGCCGCCATGACCGGATTGTTTTTTCTCGATTTTTGCCGGGTTTTTTGCGCTTTCCTCCTGTCCCCCGTGGCCGGAGTGTTATTCCGGTTCCCGTGCGGCCGGCGGCGTCGCGGGGAGGGGCTTCTGAGCCGTGGGGGCGGCTTCTGGACGCGGCGGCCCGGCGACGGAGGGGCGGCGCACGGGGGCGGGGGCTCGGGTAGGGGAGGTGGCGCCCGGGGGCGGGGGCACGGCGATGGGGGGGCGGTGCCCGGGGGCGCGGCGGCGGCGCCCGGGGGCGGGGCCGAGCCCGGGGGCGGGGCGCTTAGGTACCGGGGGTGGTGTTAGGGGGCGGGGGATTGGCGACAGGGGGGGCGGTGTCCGGGGACTGGGGGGCCTAGGGGCGGGGGTGGCCGGTGGGAGGCGGTCCCTGGGGGCGGCTAGGGCCGGGGCGGCGGGGGCTTGGCTAGGGGGGGGGCTGTGGTTTGGGGAAGGGGAGGGGGGGGACCTAGGGGCGGGGCTTGGTGACAGGGTCGGTGCTTGGGTATAGGGGTGCTGTCTAGTGGTAGGTGAGACTGATTAGGCTTGATTGGTGTCAGCTGGGGGTACTGATTAGGCTTGATTGGTGTCAGCTGGGGGTGTGTCAGCTGGGGGTACTGATTAGGCTTGATTGGTGTCAGCTGGGGGTACTGATTAGGCTTAATTGGTGTCAGCTGGGGGTGTGTCAGCTGGGGGTACTGATTAGGCTTGATTGGTGTCAGCTGGGCGTGTGTCAGCTGGGGGTACTGATTAGGCTTGATTGGTATCAGCTGGGGGTACTGATTAGGCTTGATTGGTGTCAGCTGGGGGTACTGATTAGGCTTGATTGGTGTCAGCTGGGGGTGTGTCAGCTGGGGGTACTGATTAGGCTTGATTGGTGTCAGCTGGGGGTACTGATTAGGCTTGATTGGTGTCAGCTGGGGGTGTGTCAGCTGGGGGTACTGATTAGGCTTGATTGGTATCAGCTGGGGGTACTGATTAGGCTTGATTGGTGTCAGCTAGGGGTACTGATTAGGCTTGATTGGTGTCAGCTGGGGGTGTGTCAGCTGGGGGTACTAATTAGGCTTGATTGGTGTCAGCTGGGGGTGTGTCAGCTGGGGGTACTGATTAGGCTTGATTGGTGTCAGCTGGGGGTACTGATTAGGCTTGATTGGTGTCAGCTGGGGGTGTGTCAGCTGGGGGTACTGATTAGGCTTGATTGGTATCAGCTGGGGGTACTGATTAGGCTTGATTGGTGTCAGCTAGGGGTACTGATTAGGCTTGATTGGTGTCAGCTGGGGGTGTGTCAGCTGGGGGTACTAATTAGGCTTGATTGGTGTCAGCTGGGGGTGTGTCAGCTGGGGGTACTGATTAGGCTTGATTGGTGTCAGCTGGGGGTACTGATTAGGCTTGATTGGTGTCAGCTGGGGGTGTGTCAGCTGGGGGTACTGATTAGGCTTGATTGGTGTCAGCTGGGGGTGCTGATTAGGCTTGATTGGTGTCAGCTGGGGGTCCTGATTAGGAGAGGGTGGGGTTCCTATATAATGTATATAGTAAAAAGAATAAAAACTATATGTCCGGTGCAGCAGTAGAAAATTTCAGGCTCCCGGGGAATAAAGGGTTTGTTTTGTATTTTTAAATTTTTTATTTTTTTCCTTTACTCCCCGGGAGCCTGAAAGTTTCTACTGCTGCTTTTTTAAACTAAAGCTAGAAAGGAAAACAAAGTTAGAGAGAGAGAGAGAGAGAGAGAAAAGAGAGAGAGAAGTAAAGGCTGAAAAAAATAGAGAGAAGGAAAAAGAGTGAAAAGAAGAGGAAGAGACAGGGAAAAAAAAGACAGAGGGAAACAGAGAGAAAAGAAGACAGAGAAAAAAACAGAGAGAAAAAGAAGAGAGGGAGATAGAGAAGAAAAGACAGAGAGACAGAAAGAGAAAAGAAAACAGAGAGAGAAACCAAGACAGAGAGAAAAGAAAAGGAGGGTGGGAAAAAGGAAAGACAGGACTTGGAGGGAAAAGAAAGTGGTTAGGATTAGAAAATTCAGGGCAGAGTGAAAAATGAAAAGACTGAGAGCAAAAAAGACAAACCAAGGAAAAGGAGAACACAGAGAAACAGAAGCAAGAAGAGCGAGGGTGAAAGTTACAAAGAAAAAGAAATAAGGTGCAAAGTATAGACAAGAGAGAAAAATACATACAGTTAGACAGAAATAGTGAAATGGACAAATAAAAGGAAGCAGATGGAAACAGAGTTACAGAAGCAGAGACACAGTGTCACAAAGAGTGAGAAACAGAAACAAAGGGTTAGAGACAGATGGAAGTTAAGTTAGAAATAGAAAAGGAAAGTGAGGAGCAAAAGGAAGAAATACAGAGGAAAGCAATTACAAAACCGCACCAAAAAAAGACAGGAGCCGTGGTGGGGGTAGGAAAGGGCAGGGGGTATCTTGATTAGGGGTGATTCAACTTTATTAAATGCATGTTTTTATTTAGACATCAGCAAAATACATAGAAACAGTGTATACAAACGCAAGTGCATATACAATCCATAGACACACTGGTAAAAGTCAAACTTACATATGGAGCAATACAGAGCAGTACAGAGCAATACACATATCAACACAAAGTGATAACCTTTTTCTATTTTCATTACATGTTGAGTTATTGTTACAAGAAACCCAAAACAACAAAAGCACACAGAAACCACCACTCATCTACCATAACCTCTCCCTTCAGATTACACACAAACTCACCATCCCTCTCATCACAACTGCTAAATTACACCCCAGCAATCATTGGTCCTCGGGAACGTGGTTCCCGGGAACCTCCAAAAAATCCTCCTGCCTGACGAAAACCCCGGTCCCTGGATGGTCCGCGCCCAAACTTTGGCGATGAACGTCGCCTCGCAGACCGACCGGGACCGAGGAAAAAAAAACCCAGCCGGGGGGGGAAAAAAAAAAAAAACCCCAGCTGGGGATTTTTTATTCTAAATTTAAAAATGAGTTGCAAAACCTGAAAAGCAAAAGTCATACACACAAGGGTAAAACCAGTCAGCGTGCGCTCACACACGCAGAGACAAGCGGACTCAGACAGACACATTCACATGCTCTCACGCACGCTCACACGCTCGCTGCGGCCCTTACCCGAGACGCTGAAGAATGTGCTTCAATGCATCTTCTGGCTGCCGCTCCTTGACGTCAAATGGTAGATTCCGGGTAAATCGGTAGCCTCGGGGACCTGTGAGACAACAGGAAAGGGTCAACGAGTGTCTATCTGACAGCTAGGACTTGTCCCCGCACTGGCCCAATAAATTTTCTACCCAAAATCCCACAAAACACAGATGAACGGTACTGTTTTTATAACTCTTCCACCTAACTGTGACTACGGGCCAGGGCAGGGCAGTTCCAATCATAATTGGTACAATGTAAGTACACACATTATAAGCTGACGCATACAGTGCAAGTGTACATAGAGTGTTAGTACACACAATATAAGGTGACACGCTTACCTACAGTGTAAGTACAGACAATATACGCCAATACACTCACATACAGTGTAAGTACGTACAGTATAAGCCCACACAGGTACATACAATATAAGCCATCAGAGATACATGCAATATAAGTACATACAGTAAAGGCCAACATAGGTACATACAATGTAAGTACATACAGTATAAGTACATAGAGTATAAGCCAGCATAGGTATACACAATATAGGTACATAAAATGCAAGCCAACATAGGTACATACAATATAAACCAGGACTTAAGGTAACTCTCTGGAAGATTAATTCTTGAGCCCTATACCCTTTGAGAAGATGGAACCTATAGAACTACTGCAGTCACCTGAGGAGGGATTAGGATGCTCCCTCCAAAAGTCCAAGAGAATGGCATGGGAAAAAAGGCACTACCAAAGCTGGGAGTGAGCAGGAAGATGGATGAAAACATCTTCTGTACTCCTTCCTGGCTCAAAGAGTAAAAATGTAAAGATGCCGGAATAAGGAATATCCAGAAAGGAACGTGAGTAGAATAGGGCCCTCCCATGCAGCGGCACGGCCCCATTGCAGCCCTGCAAACGCTGCCACAGCTGCAGCTTCCCGCAACCGAACCCCGAAACTGACGCCGCAGGCGGGGCTCGCCTCCCTTCAACAAGGGCAAAGAAGTGTCTTCTCCCCTTCACGTTCGTCCCCTACGAGAGCACAAAAGAAGGGGCGCTCCTCAAATGAAAGCCTTCGACTGATGGCAAAGGGCCATTTCCACCTCCATTCAAACCCTTGAAAAGGAGGGACACCACGGCTGCCCCCTCCATTTCAACCCTAGGGTGATGAAAATGGGGTGGCTGCCTTCAAACCAAACCCATAACACCACAAGAATACTTTTCCCATTCCCCTTCAAATAGAACGCAGGGATTCCCTGTCACCCCCGGGATACCCCCAACAGCCTGGAAAAGGCAGCTTTTCCTGCAATCAACGCCCTTAAAACCACAAGTGAAGAGGGATCCCCTCAGTTCAAACGCAGACAATAAAAGAAGAGGAGCTGCGTCCTTCTCCCTAACTCCTTTTGTCCTCATAAGCTCCATTTCTGCTCCTGGGGAAGCGGGGAGGGACTGGCAAGATGAAATTGCAAAGGGGAAGGACAAAATTCCCCGCTCCAAACCCACACGGGTTCACCTGTTCGGCTGCTGCTCCCCGGCACAAAGATTCGTCCCTCGGCACCTCCTTTAAGCGATGCTTGGACGTATCCAAGCGCGAATCCAGGTGTTCCCGCCGACCCTGGGAGAAGCTCTCGCAGTCCTTCCGTGAGACAGCGCCAGGAGCGCCCCATAAACCCCTCCACTCAGCAGCTCCATGCAAAAATGTACAGAGGCAAACTCTCCCCCCGTTAAAACCGCCCCGGCAAGAGCCACCCCCTCATCATCCTCACAGCTCACACCTGGGCTGCTCCGAGCCCTCATCATCCTCACACCTGGGCTGCTCCGAGCCCCATCATCCTCACACTCACACCTGGGCTGCTCCGAGCCCTCATCATCCTCACAGCTCACACCTGGCGCCGATGCCACTCCAACAGCGCCTCTCCCTGTCCAGCACACAGCCCGCTTCTCACAGACAAAGCAAACAGAAATCCGCTACGGGCGTTGGCTTTCCTTAGTCCGTCTGGTTCCACAATTCAAACACATACGTGCACTGATGGCATTGAGGGAAAGCTTTCCAGTGCAGAAAACTATCATTCTGCTAGCACACTTTGATTAACCCTCAGAAAAAGCAGGATCAGCGCCAACTCCTAAGATCCCTTGGGACACCCAATGCAGCAGATGTCGAAAAACGGGAAAAGTCAAGCTTGGAGTGGAGAAAGAGAATACAAATACACCAGCCTTTTAAAAAAGCCTTCACACAGCAATAGTGGGAACCAGTCACATTTCTTCTTTCCTTGCTTTCTGTAATGACATAAATATGAAGTAAAAAAAACACATGAAACACAAGGCAGAGCTGGGAATTTACAGATCTTTATTTGGCACTCTGGATGACAAGCGCCTCTTCCGGGACTGCGACACGATTTGGGGACTGGCAGAGAACGGAGGCAGAAGGTGCCAGAGAGCCCTTTCTATTGCCTCCAGCTCCTGCAGCTGTTCTGATGGTTTCGGGGCACAGCTCGGTCCATTCCTAGATAAAAACGCTAGGGCAGTATCTTCAAAACTGCTACCCATCTCCACTCGGAGTTTTCTGCATTCCTGTAAACAATGAGTGGATAGAGAGGGTTTCTCCCCAGATGAATTTAGAGACAAATTCCTATTCTTTACCAAGACCTATAAAAACGAATACCTTGACAGGTTTTAGCATTCTACACCCACCCCTCCCTGTGAATTTGGTGGCAGCTTTGGGTCCCTCTGGGGCACGGCCCCCAGCGTGACGCCCCTCGCCCGCCCCCTGCCTGCTCCTGCACCGCAGTGGGGCTCCCGCTCCTGGGGACCGCGGGGTGCCCCAACGGCATCAGAGCCCCGAGTCTTCACCCCCTTTCCCTGAGCCCCAAAGAAGGCACAGAACGAGTCCGACTGCCCCGGACAGCAGCGCAGCGCTTCCTCCAAGCCCTTTGCACACGTCCATCCCCGCAGAAAGGGATTCTGCTGCAACAAGAAAGCGGGGCGGCTCCCAGAAGGGCCGAGGTTCCTCCCCAGCCTCGCTGTCCCAGGCCAGGGGCAGCGAGAGGGAGCGGCACAGACGGCGGGCACGGCACGGCACAGAGCAGGGACCGCTCTCGGCACCATGCCGGGAAAGCCGCAGCTCCGGCGCTGTCGGGCGGGGCATTTGACCGGCACGGGGGGATCCGCCGAGAGCCTCCGGCCCCGTGCGGGGACTCCTGCAAGGGCCGAGGGATGCCGGGCTCCGGCCCTCGGGCCTTTATTCTCCGGCACCCCGAGCCCCGCGGCTGCGCGGCGAAGAAGGAAAGGGGGCACGGGAAGAGAGGAGTGAGAGCAGGGCATGAGAAAGGGCGGCGAGGGGGTCGGGCTGTGGAGGAAAGCTGCACGGGAAGGGAAACCTGGGAAGGGGGAAGAGGGAGGGTGGAGGAGGGAGGGTGGACAGAGGACGGAGACAGGGGGAACAGAAGGGAGTAGCGGGCTAGGGACAGGACAGGTAGGAGCCGGGCTTGTGGGGGGAGAGAGAATGGGGGAAAGGGAGCGAGAGAAGGCGAATACGTTGAGAAGGAAGGAGGGGTAGAGAGAGGGACAGGCGGGGAAGCCTCACAGAGCCCCAGCTGCACCCCGAGCCCGGCCCGGCACCTCGCCCTGCCTGGGATGCTGCGATCAGCGGAGCTCGGCTCGCTCCGGAGACACTCGGCTCGAATCGGCTCTGTGGCTAAACTCGGCTCTCTTCGGCCGCATTCGGCTGCATTCGCCTCTTCGGCGCGCCTCGGCTCGCTTCGGCCGAACTCGGAGCCGCTCTGTGCGCTCGGCGCGGCTCGGGTTTATTCGGCCGAACTCGGAGCCTCTCTGTGCGCTCGGTGCGCCTCGGCTCGGCTCGGCTCCCTGAGGGCGGGCAAGCGGCGCCGCCTCACGTTAAACGCGCCTGGCTCGGGGCTCTCCTGCTGCCGCGTCCCGCGGGCGGCCCGCCCATCGCACGGACACGACCGGGAGCGCGGGACGGCACAGGGGCTCATTAGGCGGTGACCGCACTCGCGCTAATTAGCGCGCACGAGAGCAGCGGGCTCGGTTCGCCTGAGCTCGGCTCCGTTCAGGCAGCCTCGCAAGCCTGGCCTCGGTTCGCTCGAGGCCGTCAGGTTTGGCCGGTCTCGCCTTGCTTCGGCTGAGCTCGTTCCATTCGGCCGAAGGAGGCGTCGTTCGCTCGTGTTTTTACAAATATCTTTCTCTATAGATTGTATATTTCTATATTTAGATTTATACTTCTATAATACTTCTATTATTCAAAATAAAAACCTCGTCGCTAACCAAATAAATACAAAAATCCACCTTCTTTTAAACGAGATTGAAATATTTTTATACTTTCTATAATAATATTCAGATTCATATTTATAGTTTCTTTTGATGCATTATATTAATAATTAGATCTAATATATTTAAAATTCTAGAAATGTATTTAAATTATTATTATTCGTATTATGTATCATATCTACTGCTACAACTAATTTTTTCTTCTGTTTTTAAACTTTATATGTATTTATGACATATATCTATACTTAGATTTCTACCTTTATATTATTTGTACTTATAATTTGGATAATCAAAACACTGCCTATTGACAAATAAACCCCCGCTTTATTTAACTATTTAAAAAATATTTTACATTTATAATTTTCCTATTTATATTTATAATTTGTTCTATATTACATGAGAACACACCTGCTCCTGCACCCCAGTGGGGCTCCCTCTCCTGGGGACCTTGGGGTGCCCCAATGGCATCAGAGCCCCGAGTTTTCACGCTCTTTTCCTCTGTTTAGAAACTACACTGGAACTTTTTTCTGGAAAAAAGACATTACCTAAATCCTGTCCCCATGTCCCAGACAGATAGATATTCAGTTATTAGTTGGCTGGGCAGCAGTTTCTTAAATAGAAGGATAAACAAGGTGTGAACATTTTAGCTACAAGCAAATAGGCAAATCTGAACTAGGTACTGCTGGTCGACCACTGAAGTTATTTTGAAGCAATTTTTTAAACAATAAAATACTGATGCCACAAAAATAAAGCAAAAAGCTAACTACTGGCTAAGAAAGAAGGAAAAATTAACTTTTGACAGCAATAACATTCCAACCACACAGGCTTTTTTCCCGATGTCATACCTTATAACTACCTCTCTTGGAAATTCTCATCATGTATCCCAAAAGGAATAAATACCTTAGAGCATCCTAAAGCAAAAAGTAGCACACATGAGCTCCTCACACTCCCGGCAGTGCACTGAGCTCCTCACACTCCAGTGCAGCGTGCACTGAGTCTGCAAGAAATTCTGCTCAGTGAGGGTCTGCAAACAAAGGTTCAACTGATGAACTGAACTGATTTTATAGGGATGTTTTCTAAGCACAGAAGCACAAAAAAGAACAAGCAGAAACAATTCTTAAATAAATCTGCAAGTTTTATTTAGCATATATGCGAGTGATTTCCACCCTGTGGCTTCTCACTTTGATTGGTCTGTAGGTTCAGGAAGATGACAATGCACACTCTGCCTTCCCTGAGCCTCCACGGCAGCTGAGCGCTGCTCCGTGTGCTCAGATCGTCAGGAGCTGGATTACACGTACCCGGACGGACTGGAACTGCTCTGCTGCAGATTCAGGAGACGACGGCAGAGAGGGGCTGGCCGAGGCGTCGTCCGAATTCCATTTCTGTGTGACGAGAAGCGGTTTGTTCCCAACAGCTGCAACATCCCCGGCTCGCTTCCGTGGTGAGTACCGATGGCACACAAATGGCAGCCCGAGGAAATCGTGTTCTGGGCTCCAAGTGGCTGGGACAGGGTCTGATTTTTTGTTTTGCATCTGTATGACGATTAGTACGACAGGGCTCTGAGGGATGACATGGCAACACAGAATTAAAAACTCCTCGATAGAATTACATCGACGTCTAGGAAAGACAAAAGCCTATCACCCTTCTGCAATCTGCTTTTAATCCAAAGCACACTGATTGTCAGTATACTGCACCTTCCAGCTTTTCAAAGCAGCTTACTTCTGAAGACCAGGAAACATTGATTTCTACAGAAACAATGGGCAACCCCCAGGCTAATTTAAGCACTACTCTTTAATAGGGGATCTGCCAGCGTGCCAGTCCAGCTTCAAGTGCACTTTATTTCAGTCTCACATCCCCACAAAATTCTTCTCACATCTTCCAACCCTGAAATCTTATTTTTTCCCTAAGGCTTCTCATCATTAGCAATTTCCAAGTAACATGGTATTTTTACAACATTCAAAAATGTCATGCTGGACTGTGCTAGAGAGTAATCTGCAAATATAAGCTTAGCAAAGATTGAATTGACTTGTCCAGAGAAAAAACCTACAAGTGAACACCCACACCTGCCTACAAAGAGCTAACAAGCCCCTGGCAGCTACCAGCATCAAAGCACAGTGGATGTTTCTAACAGAGGGTAAGGATAACAATATCACCTTTTGTTCTCTCCAGCTTGTTTTCCCTGCAGTCATATTTTGCTTCTTATGATTGTTTTAGTCTCTGTATCTTTTTGGACAGCACCGAGCCTGACGACAAGGATACGAGAGTCTTTCCCTGCCGTAGGGAGAGAATCAGGAAAACAGTTAAAAAAAGAACAGGGTAGTTTGAAATTCATACTTCCAGTGAGAAGCAGCGCCTAACAAACAGAACAAAAGCAAACAAAGCACGATACCTCCCTGGGGACAGAAGACTTATAAACCCTCCAGGATTTATGACCAACCCCTTCAGGACAGCAGCCAAGTGTCCCATGAGGTGGTGCTGCACCAAAGAACGATCTGACAGGTTCCAAAGAGTCAAATGCACAATATTTTGCAAAGCCATAAAATCTTGCAAAATAACAAAAATACAATTGATATAAACTACAGGGCAAGAGTACAAGTGTTCGCTTTAAGAGCTGGAACCATCCAGATGAGCACCTGATAACTGGATCCTCACCAGAGTTTGAACCCTTCGGTACACAGAAGGGTTTTCCCCAGAAATTTCACAGACTGAGTTTTGATAGAAGTACACTTGCCAGATCCTCAGAAGCATCACCCATTCTCCAGGTGTCTGGAGAGAACTGCAAATGGCTCTCACGTAGTTTGAGGTAGTTCTCCAAGGTCTCAGGGTGAATTTCACCAGATGCAACCAAATCGGGCGACTCCCAGTGGGACAGAAGGAACCCAAAGTTTGGGTAAGCAGAGCTGCAGCAAATACTGAGGAAAGAAACATAACAGCGTAAAAAATAATAAACCATCCTTTTTTTTCCTCTTGCTTTTGTTTTTTTCTTATTCAGATCAGCATTGCAATTAAAGAGAAAGTGAAAAACTCACCATTACTGAACATTTCATCATCTGTAAGCCGAGCATCCTTAGCATAGGACTCCAAAGTTAAAATTCACCGATCCCTGGGAAATAAAACCAAATATTGTATGATAAACAGTCAAACAGCAGACATAAAAATTTGTTTCCTCTAAGGACTTTCAGGTATGTATGTATCTTTGCATACATCCTACACATTAGAACATACACTTTATACCATCACCTAATACATAATATTTTACCTTTAAATTTTGATTGTATAGCATGAATTTTTAACTTAAATTGGCGATCTATTATTATTAAGTTGGTACTGAAAGTTATTTCTGCTGTCACGTTCAAAAAAACATTATTTTTTTTTTACTGTAATGAGCAATCGATTTCAAAGTCATCACAAGCCCATCAAAATACAAAGCTGTATTCACTGGACGGGTCTGTGAGCTAGAAGTAGTTAGGCTTGTACTTCCCTCTTGTTCTTCCAGAACCGATAAATCCTGGTCAACAAAACCAGGATCTTTAGCCCACTGCTGTGAAAGATTCTACAAGGATGATGGTTTGATTTGTGTTTACAAGTTTTGATTTGAAATGGCCAGTTCAATGGATAAAGACAGTTTAAGTACTATTACGTTACTATTATTATTATTTCTATTATTATTTTTACTATTACTACTACTATTATTATCACCTGCTACTGGAAGAAACAAACCAGTCGTACCTATACTTAATTACTTTTATTTCCAGAAAATAATAAAGAAAAAGAACCAAACCAAAAAAAGTCACTTCCTACCTTTTATATCAAGGGAGGAAAAATTTCTCTTGGGCTCTTCTCCAATTTATCAAGACTCATAGCACTGAAAGGCAAACAAAACAGTGCTTTATAGAAGGGCAAGTGCACATTTCAAGGCTGAACCACCAACCGATTGCAGTGACAGCAGTTACAACATGAATCGTTCCGAGAGCCTCTGTTAAATGCAATGTTCTGTGGAACTGCCATTTCTTTCCCAAAATACTAACTTCCAACACTTCCTAAACGTATTTGGTATTTTAAAACAACAGAAGTTAGTGAGACACTGTGTGGAGGTCAGGTTTAAATTTATTTCCTTCTAAAGCACAGAGCTCTGTTCCATCACCCTTCACTTCGGCTCTGCACTGAATCACGGTGAGCATTTGAGGAGTGCTCAATAACCAATTCTATTTCTCTCTTTTTCTAGTTCTCTCTATTCCTGAATAATTAAAGACAAGTCCAATGAAAAATGACAAGTTCAGCATCAAAGTCACACTTTTTCCCTTTGTCTGGTCAAGAACAGGCTCTAAATCCACTTAGTGCTGCCTGCAACGATTAAGACGTGCAAAACCATTTTTACATGTTTTATAGGTTTATCATAAAAGCCACGGAACGCAAGCTCTGAATTACAGGAAAAGGTACACAGTCAAATACCTAAAGGGATCACTTATTTGTAAATGCATACCTTGACAGAGATCGCACTGAGAACGTTTCTGTGGGACTCTAAGGGAGACATATTTTCTGAGTACCCTGTAAACAAGAAAAGCTAGGATATATTACAGGACATACCCACTTTTTCTACATATTCAAATAGGATTTTTAATAAAAACAACTCAGTTGAAAAAGAAAGAAGAAAACCAAGGTCATTTTACTCAGCTATATTTACTCCCGATTTAGAGAAAAAAAAAAGTCACGGGTGCTGCAAAGAAAAAAAAAAGTGAACCATAAACGCCTACAGTACAATTTAAAAACAAGTGCTTGGATAAAAGAATCTCATGGAACGTGAAGTAATAAAAAAGTGAAACCACTATCAGACCTGCCTATTTTCTCACCTTGGTACAAGAAAATCCTAAAAGCAGTATAAAGTCACTGCCTAAAACCGGCCATGGGATGTAACCAAGAACAATTTAGGCATTTGCTAATCTAGACAGAAACCTTTTCTGGATGCTAGTGTCAAATCACAAGTTTTGTCTTTCAGAAGCCCGACAATGCTGGAAAGCACTTTCCCTGGGGCTCGGGAGGGCAGGGGCAGAAGGGGATGAGTTTGCAGATCGCACCTGTGCCATCGGAAGGATACAGCCCGCCTGCTCCCTGCGCTGGGCATTCTCCCGGCCATCTCTGGGTTTACCGCTCAGCGCCGCTCCATCCGTTTGCATGCCAGAAAGAGCCTCGAGCATTAGGGCAGGCAGCAGCCCAGTCATTCCGGCGATATCGCAGCGCTCTCTGCTCGCAACGCCCAACACGCGGCGGAGCCGCCTCCGCCCGCAGCACCAGCAGCAGCCCGAGGGAGACGGCTGCAGCTCGGGGGCTGCTGCGCCTCCGCCAGCCTGAGGGCAGCCGCCCCACCGGGACCGCGGGAGCGCCCGGCGCCGCTCGCCCGGGGCGGCTCCTGCAGCTCCCGGCCCGCGGCAGCAAAGCACCGCCTCGCCCTCCGCCATCGCTACCGCTGAGTAAGGCCGAAGAACCGGGCCGACGCTCCTTCCGCGCTGCTCAGCTCCGTGCGGGCGGCCAGACGGAGGCTTCGCCCCTCCGGCGTCGCCGCCGCGGCGCCGTCCCGCGCGGGACAGGGGCCGGGAGCTGCCCGCGCACGGCCCCGCGCGGCCGCCTGGCACGCCAGCCACTCATGTGCCGCGTCAGCCGTTGCGTCACACGCCTCGCCGGTAGCAGGGCATGCCGGGAGTTGTAGTCTCGGGCTGACAGCCACCGCTCCGTCCTCCGCCACCGGGAGCTGCAGTCCCTCCCGGGCATCAAACGGGTCCTTCGCCCCTGGGCGGGGAAGGACCTGAGGCAGCAACGCTCCTCCCGAATGCCCTCTCTTTTTCGCTCCAGCCTTTTTTCTTTTTTCACTCTGCTTTTCACCCCTTCCCTTCCCTCTTGTGGTCCTGATTCCTTTCCTTCCCTTCCCTTCCCTTTTTTCTATTTCTGATCTTGGTTTTCCTTTCTAGCTTTAGAGTAAAAAAGCAGCAGTAGAAAGTTTCAGGCTACCTGGGAGTAAAAAAAACCTCCAAAACGAAAATGATTTAAAGAAAACTATTTATTCCCTGGGAGCCTGAAATTTTCTACTGCTGCACGTGACATAGAGCTTTTATTCCTTCTTATGGAGAGTTGATATTTTATACTTACTTTATACAGCGCCCCCTGCCATGTGCCCCGGAGACCTGCAGGGAGAGCGCTGCGGCGTCCTTCGGTTCTGTTTAAAGAAACTCGGCTCAATTCGGCTTGGTTCGGCTCTTGGTCTAACTTGTTTCAGTTCGGCTCTTCGGCCCAACTCGGCACGGTGCGGCTAAACTCGGTCATATTCAGCACATTCTCTAAATGCGGCCAGTGTCGGCTCCACTCGGCTATCGGTTCCAGTCGGCTATCATCGGCTCTTGGTGTAAACTCGGCTGTTTTCGGCTACACTCGCTCTTCGGGTAAACTCGGCTGTTTTCGGCTGCCATCGGCTCTTCGGGCAAACTCGGCTGTTTTCGGCTACCATCGGCTCTTTGGGCAAACTCGGCTGTTTTCGGCTACACTCGGCTCTTCGGCTCAAGTCGGCTGTTGTCGGCAACACTCGGCTCTTCGGCTCAAGTCGGCTGTTATCGGCAACACTCGGCTCTTCGGCTCAAGTCGGGATTTTTCGGCCATCCTCGGCTCGCTGAGGGCGGGAGAGCGGCCATGAGAGGACCCCGGCGCACAGAGGGAAGGTTTATCCAGATGCCTGTCACAAACCCGCAGAAATACGCCCGCTCGCAGCGCCGCTGAGCCCACAGCATGTATCGGATACGCTTCAAACGCCACAGAAAAATCCGTCAGGGCCACCATGACGTCGGTATTCCATGCAGGCAGTTCACTTACACCCACCGGGGTCCTCCACTTCCCCGCCATCTCGAGAAGGTCAATGAAAAGTCCGAGACACCCGCGACACGCCACTCCCAACATGGCGGCCTCTCGCCTGCCTGCCGGCGCACGGCTGCAGTACCGCGCTCTGCCCACAAGGCGGCAGCACTGCCGCCCGCCCCAGACGGGGGCGCAGCGCGCCTCGGGGTTGCGGGCAGCGAAGGCGGCAAAAAAGAACAGGGGCAACCCCAGACAAAAACTGCTCTGAAATAAATGCCAAAAACCTGCCTCTTATCCGACCAGAACCAAACAAACCACCTTGGTTTAAAATCCTATTAAAATCAATTTGATAGTCCTATTTTTCGTATTTATATTCACATGCATATTTATAGTGGACATTGATGTAGCATGTAATTTATAAAATATATTCTGTGTATTCCTACTGTTTCTATTTATTTATATTTTGTGGTTTTTAAAAAATCTTTCTATATTTATTGTATATTTCTATGTTAAAAGCATGATAGAAATGTAATTTTAATTATTTAAAATAAAAATCCCATACTAACTAAACAAATACAAAAAAGCTCTATTCTTTTAAACTATATTGAAATATTTTTATATTTATAGCTTGCATGACTATATTCACATTTATATTTATAGTTTATATTTAAGCATTATATTAATCACGATATATAATATGTGTCCTATTCAAATAATAGAAATAAATTATTTTTTAAATTATGTACCATATCTACTGCTACAACTTATTTTATCTTAGATTTTTAATTTTATATTAGCCTTTTGCTCTTTATGATCTGTTTCTATACTTAGATTTCTACCTTTATATTATTTGTATTTATCATTTTTGTACTAAAACCCCTGCTTTTGCCAAATAAAAAACAAAACCCCCCTTTATGTTAAACTGCTTTAAAAAACTTATATCAATATGGTGTAATATATAACAAATGATAGATATGATAAACATAAAATTGATATAAATTTATTTATATCTATTTCCTATAATGCACTATAATAAGATATATACAGTATTACTGGTATTATGGATCTTATATGCAGATATTGATTTATGTTATTTTGTATTTTAAATAATTTAACAATTCTCTATATATTTGAAAGACATTTATGTATTTATACTTTGGTTGCGATTTTTTCTGGGTGTTTTCCGGGTCTTTTCTTGCCCTTCTTGGAATTGTTTTTCTGGGTTTTCTCTGGGTTTTTTCTTGCCCATCTTGGGGGTTTTTTCTGGGTTTCTTCATGCCCATCTTCGGGGTTTTTTTCTGGGTTTTTTCTTGCCCGTCTTCGGGTTCTTTTCTGGGTTTTTTTCTTGCCCATCTTGTTGGGTTTTTTTCCTAGGTTTTTCCTTACCCATCTCCGTCTGTTTTACTGGGTTTTAAGCCAACATGGGTACATTCCATGTCAGTACATACAATATAACCCGGCTGAGGATTTTTTATTCTAACTTTAAAAATGAGTTGCAAAACCTGAAAAGCAAAAGTCATATACACAAGGTTAAATCCAGTCAGCATGTGCCCACCCATGCAGAGACGAGCAGACACAGACGGACACAGCCACGTGCTCTCACACACACTGACACACTCTTGCCACTTACACGCTCACTGCGGCCCTTACCTGAGACGCTGAAGAACGTGCTGTGACACATCTTCTGGCTGCTGCTCCTTGAAGTAAATGGCAGATCCTGGGGAAATCAGCAGCCTCGGGGACCTGTGAGACAACAGGAAGGGTCAACGAGTGGCTATCTGACAGCTAGGACTTGTCCCCACTCTGGACCCATAAACTTTCTACCCAAAATCCCACAAAAGACAGATGAAGAGTAAAATTTCTATAACTGTTCTACCTAACTGTGACTACGTGCCAGGGCAGGGCAGCTCTGATGGTAAGTGGTACAATATAAGTACACACAATATAGGCTGAGGTAAACAGTGCAAGTGTAAACAGAGCGTAAGTACACACAATATAAGGTGACACACTTACATACAGTATAAACCAACACAGGTACACACAATATAAACCAATATAGGTACATCCAATGTAAGTACATATAGTATAAACCAACATAGGTACATACAGTATAAGTACATACAGTATAAGCCAGCACAGGTACACACAATAGAGGTACATACAACATAAGCCAACATAGGCAAATACAATACCAGCCAGGACTTGAGATAACTCTCTGGAAGACGAATTCTTGAGCCCTGTACCCTTTGAGAAGATGGAACCTAAGGAACTGCTGCAGTCACCTGAGGAGGTGCATCTGAAAAAAAGTCAGGACAAAAGTCAAAGGGCTGCAGAATAACTTAAGTGCTCGGCTAAATTGGGCTGTAATCGGCTAAACTCGGCTATTGTCGGCTGCATTCGGCTGGATGCGCCTCTTCGGCGCGGCTCGGCTCGCTTCGGCCGAACTCGGAGCCTCTCCGTGCGCTCGGCGCGGCTCGGCTTCATTCGGCCGAACTCGGAGCCTCTCCGTGCGCTCGGCGCGGCTCGGCTCGTTCGGCTCGCTTCGGCCGAACTCGGAGCTGCTCTGTACGTTCGGCGGGGCTCGGCTTCATTCAGCCGAACTCGGAGCCGCTCTGTGCGCTCGGCGCGGCTCGGCTCGGCTCGCTTCCGCCGAACTCGGAGCCGCTCTGTACATTCAGCGCGGCTCGGCTTCATTCAGCCGAACTCGGAGCCGCTCTGTGCGCTCGGCAAGGCTCGGCTCGCTTCGGCCGAACTCGGAGTCGCTCTGTGCGCTCGGCAAAGCTCGGCTCGCTTCGGCCGAACTCGGAGCCGCTCTGTGCGCTCAGCAAGGCTCGGCTTCATTCAGCCGAACTCGGAGCCGCTCTGTGCGCTCAGCGCGGCCCGCTTCGGCTCTCTTCGGCCGAACTCGGAGCCGCTCTGTACATTCAGCGCGGCTCGGCTTCATTCAGCCGAACTCGGAGCCGCTCTGTGCGCTCGGCGCGGCTCGTGTCGCTTCGGCCGAACTCGGAGCCTCTCCTTGCGTTCGGCGCGGCTCGGTTTTATTCGGCCGAACTCGGAGCCGCTCTGTGCGCTCGGCAAGGCTCGGCTCGCTTCGGCCGAACTCGGAGCCGCTCTGTGCGCTCGGCGCGCCTCGGCTCGGGTCGGCTCCCTGAGGGCGGGCAAGCGGCGCCGCCTCACGTTAAACGCGCCCGGCTCGGGGCTGTCCTGCTGCCGCGTCCCGCGGGCGGCCCGCCCATCTCACGGACACGACCGGGAGCGCGGGGCGGCACAGGGGCTCATTAGGCGGTGACCGCACTCGCGCTAATTAGCGCGCACGAGAGCAGCGGGCTCGGTTCGCCTGAGCTCGGCTCCGTTCAGGCAGCCTCGCAAGCCTGGCCTCGGTTCGCTCGAGGCCGTCAGGTTCGGCCGGTCTCGCCTTGCTTCGGCTGAGCTCGTTCCATTCGGCCGAAGGAGGCGCCGTTCGCTCGTGTTTTTACAAATATCTTTCTCTATAGATTGTATATTTCTATATTTAGATTTATACTTCTATAATACTTCTATTATTCCAAATAAAAACCCCGTCTCTAACCAAATAAATACAAAAAACCACCTTCTTTTAAACGAGATTGAAATATTTTTATACTTAGTATAATTATATTCCCATTCATATTTATAGTTTCTTTGGATGCAGTGTATTAATAATTATATATATGTAAAGTTCTAGAAATGTATTTAAATTATTATTTATATTATGTGTCATATCTACTGCTACAACTAATTTTTTCTTGTTTTTAAACTTTATATCTGTGTTTATTTATGATATATTCCTATACTTAGATTTCTACATTTATATTGTTTGTATTTATGATTTTTATAATCAAAACCCTGCCTATTGACAAATAAAAAACCCCCGCTTTATTTAGCTATTTTAAAAAATATTTTCATGATTATAATTTTCATGCTTATATTTATAATTTATCCTAGATTACATGAGAACACACCTGCTCCTGCACCCCAGTGGGGCTTCCTCTCCTGGGGACCTTGGGGTGCCCCAATGGCATCAGAGCCCCGAGTCTTCACCCCCCTCTCCTCTATTTAGAAACTACACAGGAACTTTTTTCTGGAAACAAAGACATTACCTAAATCCTCTCCCCGTGTCCCAGACAGATAGATATTCAGTTATTAGTTGGCTGGGCAACAGTTTCTAAAATAGAATGATAAACAAGATGTGAACTTTTTAGCTACAAGCAAACAGGCAAATCTGAACACGGTACCGATGGCCAGCCACTGAAGTTATTTTGAAGCAATTTTTTAAACAAGAAAATACTGCTACCACAAAAATAAAGCAAAAAGCTAACTACTGGCTAAGAAAAAATTAACTTTTGACAGCAACAACATTCCAACGACACAGGCTTTTTTCCCGATGTCATACCTTATAACTACCTCTCTTGGGAATTCTCATCATGTATCCCAAAAGGAATAAATACCTTAGAGCGTCCTAAAGCAAAAAGTAGCACACATGAGCTCCTCACACTCCAGCGCAGCGTGCACTGAGTCTGCAACAAATTCTGCTCAGTGAGGGTCTGCAAACAAAGGTTCAACTGATGAACTGAACTGATTGTATAGGGATGTTTTCTAAGCACAGAAGCACAAAAAAGAACAAGCAGTAATAATTCTTAAATAAATCTGCAAGTTTTATTTAGCATATATGCGAGTGATTTCCACCCTGTGGCTTCTCACTTTGATTTGTCTGTAGGTTCAGGAAGATGACAATGCACACTCTGCCTTCCCTGAGCCCCCCAGAGCAGCTGAGCGTTGCTCCGTGTGCTCAGATCGTCAGGAGCTGGATTACACGTACCCGGACGGACTGGAACTGCTCTGCTGCAGATTCAGGAGACGACGGCAGAGAGGGGCTGGCCGAGGCATCGTCCGAATTCCATTTCTGTGTGACGAGAAGCGGTTTGTTCCCAACAGCTGCAACATCCCCGGCTCGCTTCCGTGGTGAGTACCGATGGCGCACAAATGGCAGCCCGACGAAATCGTGTTCTGGGCTCCAAGTGGCTGGGACAGGGTCTGATGTTTTGTTTTGCATCTGTATGACGATTAGTACGACAGGGCTCTGAGGGATGACATGGCAACACAGAATTAAAAACTCCTCGATAGAATTACATCGACGTCTAGGAAAGACAAAAGCCTATCACCCTTCTGAAATCTGCTTTTAATCCAAAGCACACAGATTGTCAGTATACTGCACCTTCCAGCTTTTCAAAGCAGCTTACTTCTGAAGACCAGGAAACATTGATTTCTACAGAAACAATGGGCAACCCCCAGGCTAATTTAAGCACTACTCTTTAATAGGGGATCTGCCAGCGTGCCAGTCCAGCTTCAAGTGCACTTTATTTCAGTCTAACATCCCCACAAAATTCTTCTCACATCTTCCAACCCTGAAATCTTATTTTTTCCCTAAGGCTTCTCATCATTAGCAATTTCCAAGTAACATGGTATTTTTACAACATTCAAAAATGTCATGCTGGACTGTGCTAGAGAGTAATCTGCAAATATAAGCTTAGCAAAGATTGAATTGACTTGTCCAGAGAAAAAAACCTACAAGTGAACACCTACACCTGCCTACAAAGAGCTAACAAGCCCCTGGCAGCTACCAGCATCAAAGCACAGTGGATGTTTCTAACAGAGGGTAAGGATAACAATATCACCTTTTGTTCTCTCCAGCTTATTTTCCCTGCAGTCATATTTTGCTTCTTATGATTGTTTTAGTCTCTGTATCTTTTTGGACAGCACCGAGCCTGACGACAAGGACACGAGAGTCTTTCCCTGCCGTAGGGAGAGAACCAGGAAAACAGTTAAAAAAAGAACAGGGTAGTTTGAAATTCATACTTCCAATGAGAAGCAGCGCCTAACAAACAGAACAAAAGCAAACAAAGCACGATACCTCCCTGGGGACAGAAGACTTATAAACCCTCCAGGATTTATGACCAACCCCTTCAGGACAGCAGCCAAGTGTCCCATGAGGTGGTGCTGCACCAAAGAACGATCTGACAGGTTCCAAAGAGCCAAATGCACAATATTTTGCAAAGCTGTAAAATCTTGCAAAATAACAAAAATACAATAGATATAAACTACAGGGCAAGAGTACAAGTGTTCGCTTTAAGAGCTGGAACCATCCAGGTAAGCACCTGATAACTGGATCCTCACCAGAGTTTGAACCCTTCGGTACACAGAAGGGTTTTCCCCAGAAATTTCACAGACTGAGTTTTGATAGAAGTACACTTGCCAGATCCTCAGAAGCATCACCCATTCTCCAGGTGTCTGGAGAGAACTGCAAATGGCTCTCACATAGTTTGAGGTAGTTCTCCAAGGTCTCAGGGTGAATTTCACCAGATGCAACCAAATCGGGCAACTCCCAGTGGGACAGAAGGAACCCAAAGCTTGAGTAAGCAGAGCTGCAGCAAATACTGAGGAAAGAAACATAACAGCGTAAAAAATAATAAACCATCCTTTTTTTTCTCTTGCTTTTGTTTTTTTCTTATTCAGATCAGCATAGCAATTAAAGAGAAAGTGAAAAACTCACCATTACTGAACATTTCATCATATGTAGGCTGAGCATCCTTAGCATAGAGGACTCTAAAGTTAAAATTCACTGATCCCTGGGAAATAAAACCAAATATTGTATGATAAACAGCAGACATAAAAATTTGTTTCCTCTAAGGACTTTCAGGTATGTATGTATCTTTGCATTACACATTAGAACATACACTTTATACCATCACCTAATACATAATAATTTACCTTTAAATTTTGATAGTATAGCACGAATTTTTAACTTTAATTGGTGAACTATTATTATTAAGTTGGTGCTTAAAGTTATTTCTGCTGTCACGTTCAAAAAAACATTCATTTTTTTAACTGTAATGAGCAATTGATTTCAAAGTCATCACAAGCCCATCAAAATACAAAGCTGTATTCACTGGACAGGTCTGTGAGCTAGAAGTAGTTAGGCTTGTACTTCCCTCTTGTTCTTCCAGAACCGATAAATCCTGTCAACAAAACCAGGATCTTTAGCCCACTGCTGTGAAAGATTCTACAAGGATGATGGTTTGATTTGTGTTTACAAGTTTTGATTTGAAATGGCCAGTTCAATGGATAAAGACAGTTTAAGTAGTATTACGTTACTATTATTATTATTTCCATTATTATTTTTACTATTACTACTACTGTTATTATCACCTGCTACTGGAAGAAATAAACCAGTAGTATTTATACTTTATCACTTACATTTCCAGAAAATAATAAAGAAAAAGAACCAAACCAAAAAAAGTCACTTCCTACCTTTTGTATCTCAGGATGATGAATTTCTCTTGGGCTTTTCTCCAATTTATCAAGACTCATAGCACTGAAAGGCAAACAAAACAGTGCTTTATAGAAGGGCAAGCACACATTTCAAGGCTGAACCACCAACTGATTGCAGTGACAGCAGTAACAAAATTATTCGTTCAGAGAGCCTCTGTTAAATGGAATGTTCTGTGGAGCTGCCATTTCTTTCCCAAAATACTAACTTCCAACACTTCCTAAACGTATTTGGTATTTTAAAACAACAGAAGTTAGTGAGACACTGTGTGGAGGTCAGGTTTAAATTTATTTCATTCTAAAGCACAGAGCTCTGTTCCATCACCCTTCACATCGGCTCTGCACTGATTCACGGTGAGCATTTGAGGAGCGCTCAATAACCAATTCTATTTCTCTCTTTTTCTAGTTCTCTCTATTCCTACATAATTCAAGACAAGTCAAATGAAAAATGACAAGTTCAGCATCAAAGTCACACTTTTTCCCTTTGGTCAAGAACAGGCTTTCAAACCACTTATTGCTGCCTTCAACGATTAACACTTGCAAAACCACCAGCCCATCCAGCCAAGGTCAGAGCTCTCTGCCCACCGAGGACACGGCAACCAGCAGGGCCCTGTCTCCCACTCTCCAGCACGGACCTGTGATGCCAGAGAGGAGTTTACAGAGACCGGGAGGCGGCGGGACGGGACGGGCGCCCGGCCCGACCTTCCAAAGCTGGCAGCAGCAAGGGCGGGGAGCGCCACGGCCCCGCTCCGCCTCCTGCGCCGCCTGCCCGGGGCCGCCCCGCCGGGACTGCCCGGGCCGCGGTCGCTCCCAGCGCCTGGAGTGGGGCGGGCGCGGGCCCGGGGGCTGCAGCCTTGTTCCGACGCCGCTCGCTCGTGCCCCTCGCCCTTCCCTCGCTTGGCAGCCGCGTCCTTGCCCCGCTCCCGGCACCCAGCGGCGAGGGGCAGGGCGCTGGCTCGGGGTTGCGGTACCGCTCTGTGGCCACAGGGCGGCAGACTTACTGGGGTGTGCGATTTTTTCCCGCCCTTGTGGCCACCATTTTGAGAAGGTCAAGCGAGCCCGCGACACCCGCGACACGCCACTCCCAAGATGGCGGCCTCTCGGCTGCTTGTCGGCTCACAGCTGCAGTACCGCGCTCTGCCCACAAGGCGGCAGCACTGCCGCCCGCCCCAGCCGGGGATGCCTTGGGGCTGTGGGCAGGGACAGCGGCAAAAAAGAACAGGGGCGACCCCCGCCAAATACTGCTCTGAAATAAATGCCCCAAAACAATCCGGAAAAAAAAAACCAACAAACCATGCCTCCAACCCAATAAGAACCAAAAAACAAAAAAATTCCCAACTCTTTTTTTTAAACAATATTTAAATATATTTTATTTTTATATTTTTCATATTTATATCCACATTTATATTTAAAATGTATATTGATGTATAACGTTTATTTATACATTTATATTTATAAATTTCTATTTAGACATAAATTAATATTCTATATTAGATCTATTCCTATTACTTAGATTTATTTATATATTTTTATACATACATTTATATATATTGATTTTATATTTCTGTGTTAAGATATTTACTTCTCTAACACTTATATTATTTAAAATAAAGCCCTGCCTCTACCCAAATAAAAGCCGAACGAAACCCTTTTTTTAAACTATATGTTAATTTTTTCATTATATTTTTCATATTTATATTCCCATTTACAATTAAAACGTATACTAATGTATAGTGTTATTTGTGTTTTATATTACATCTCTTCCTTTTATATTTATTTATTTTTCAAATTTCTATATCTATATTTTTATATCTTGTTTATATATTTCTATATTTAGAAATATATAGCAATAATATCTATATTCATACTATTTAATTTGAAAACCCTACCACTAACCAAATAAAAATCAATAAAAGCTCTTTCTTTTAAACTATATTTACATATTTTTTCATATTTATATTCACATTTATATTTATAATTTATATTGCCGGATACTGTTATTTATATTCCATATTACATCTCTTCATATTGCTCACATTTACGTTTATATTTTTAGTTCATTTTATTTATAGACATTATATGTATTATAGAGAATACCTTTTAATAGAATACTAGATAAACTATTTTTATATTATATATTTCTGTTACTTATATTTATTTATAATAAGTATTTATAGATATCGGAATATAATAGTATATTTGTATATTTGGATTTATATTTTTATATTATTTATATTTCTATTTATATTATTTAGAAAAAACCTCAGCCTAGAACTTAATAAAAACCAAATATCTCCAATTTCTTTTAAAGTATATTTAATATTTTTATGTTTACAATCTATATTTAAATATCTTTGCATATGTATAATAGATTTTAATTTATAGCTATTATATTACAATAATATATAGTATAGATTTTTGTATTTATCTGCTTTCTATATTTATGTTTGCTGTTATAATTTTAAATTTTTTTTAAATTTATATTTATTTGTATGTTAAACTGTATATTAAGCCATATAAATTCATTAACTTAACACTTCAGAACCACAAACATACTGTAACTTCGTCAGCACCAGTACGCAGCAGACGCTCATCCCACCACAGCATATCAAAACAAAACCTATTTCTATTACTAACAGAACAAAGATTCCACATCCTACGCAATGCGGCATTTCAGCAGCCAGCCGGCCACTCAGGCTTAGGCAGGTTCCAAGGTAAGAGCTGTGGTGGAAGCCATGTGATGGCAGGTCTGGGTTCCCTTTGGGATGCCTGTTGCAGCTGCAGTGTGCCTGCAGCTCTGGGCTTTGTGGTTTTCAGTACCCTAGCAAACAATCGGCCACTCAGTGCAGCAGGCCCCTGAACGAAAATGCCAGCCCTTTTCCATGGAAAACCAAACTCACCAGTCCTGGTTCCAGAGGCCAGGTTGCAGGAGGCACATGGCACTGTCAAACCAGCCCGAGTTAGCAGTGGTGACAGCTTGGGTCTGGGAGGCATGCAGTGCAATGCGGAATTTCAGCAGGCACCCGGTCACTCAGGCTTAGGTCCTCACTGAGGGTGAGCCGTGTGGCAGCTGCAGCTACAATCCGTGCCCAGGCTGCGGAGGGCTCTGCTCCCCGTGCGAACAAGGGGCGGCCAGGGCAGAGCCCGGAGAGCTGCCAGGGAAACGTGGCTGGTCCGTGGCCAGCACCTTCCGGCCGAAGCCATGGCAAGAGCCGGCTGGGATGGCCCTGGCAGGAGGCTTTCCTTGCATTCCCTCAATCTGGCCTCTGAGCGTGGCTCTGTTGCAGCTCTTCAAGCCTTGAGGGAAGATGAGAGCCCATCCTGCCTCAGCATACTGCTTCAGCTGACCTTTGAGAGAAGATCTGCAGGACTTGGTTCGTCTGCTGGATCAGATGGACAGGCGTCCATCAGCGATTTCCAGCTCCCACTGAAGATGGCAGCACCTGCAGAGCAGGATGGACCAGCTGGAGCTCCAGGCACAGCTCTTGCTGCTCAGAGCTGAGCCAGTGGGAAGCTGCAGGAGCTCAAGCTCCAGCAGCTCGTGCCATCTCTCTCTCTCCCCGTTGGCAGCTCCCTCCCTGCAGCCCTCAGGCCCTGCCCACTCCCTGTTTTTATCTCTCAGCTCACCCCTTTGCTTCACTTTCCCTTAATAAACAGTTTGGGGTTTTCACTTGACCGCGTCTCCGTGGAGCTGAAGCGACACAAAGCCTGAGCCTGGGGACGCGCAGGGCCCTGCTGCCGTTCTCCTCCGCGCTGCGTTCCGTGCACGGACAGAGAGGAACAGGGGCAGCTCAGGCTGCAAAGGTGCCTGTCCTGCTGCTCCAGCTGCACAGCACCGTAGAGTTCAAGGTCGCGCTGAGCACGCTGAAGGGGACAAGGACCCTGTGTTTTAGAAGAGCCAATTTGAGTTTGCACTGAACCCAGCCGTGAGGGATTCCATGGTGTCCTGATTCAGGGCAATGTTTGGAGAGAACCCCCAAAGGGTCTCCTCTAAGAAACAGATCCAATCGGCCCCTCCTCCCAACCGGTTTTGGAGAAAATACTTCCTTGGAGAAAAGAGGAAAAAATCTCTTTATTAAACAATAAGCCCTAAACAATATTAAACAATAAAACCCCTTGCTGCTCCAAAAGAGATGACAAACTGACAAAATCCCCTCCCCAGGTTGCAGCTGAGTTCACTCAGTCTCTGATCAGTCCCTCTGAGGCTGGAAATGTCATGGGCCAGGCCTGGCCCAGTGGGCCACAGCTGCAGCTGCTGGTGCTCCCCTGGGTGTGCAGTCCTCCAGAGTAGTTTCAAGAGGTCCAAAGAAAAAAGAAAAAACTAGTCCAGGGAACTTCTTTGCCTCAGCTAGCTAAAACTAACTAAAAGCAAAGGAGAGCTCAGTACCACAGTCTGTCCATCTGCAGACAACACAGTCCAGGAGCAGGAATGTGGAGGAGTGAGTGCAGTGTCTGAAAACAAACTGCGCGCTTCTTCTCTCCCCCCTTCACTCCCTGGAACAAGTCTTAAATGTGCAAATTATTATTCAGCATAAACAGGACAAGATGACTGGGGATAAACGCATCATATAGTCAACCTAGGACATTGTACCCCCTATCCCCATATCGTCCGCTTATTACTAAAACTAATATAAATTCTAATTCTACAAACACATACATTATACATCCAGTATACAGCTATACACAAAGGTAATAACATTCAGCAAACAGTGATATTTACACATAGGTCTCACCCAACAATCAGATCTCCCTGAGGTACACATTGTGTTCTTCCATCTTTTTGCATTATCCACCATGTGCAACCTGGTCCCTGAGCAAAAACAACCCCACAAATGGGTTTGTCTGTATTCGAGGCAGGATTAATCCAAACTGTCTCCCCTAACAAACCTCTGACATGTACCACTGGGACTTTGTCTCCATTTACTCTCTGCAAAGGCTCAGACTGGGCAGGGCCCACTCGGTTAGTAGAGCCTCGGGTGTTAACTAACCAGGTGGCTTTTGCCAGATGCTGCTCCCAGTTTTTGAAAGATCCCCCACCTAATGCTTTCAATGTGGTATTTAACAGTCCGTTTTACCTCTCCACTTTTCCTGCAGCTGGTGCATGGTAGGGGATATGGTACACCCACTCAATACCATGTTCCCTGGCCCAGGTGTTGATAAGGCTGTTCTTGAAATGAGTCCCATTGTCTGACTCAATCCTCTCAGAGGTACTATGTCTCCACAGGATTTGCTTTTCCAGGCCCAGGATGGTGTTCCGGGCTGTAGCATGAGACACAGGGTAGGTTTCCAACCATCCAGTGGTGGCCTCCACCATGGTCAGCACTTAGCGCTTGCCCTGGCGTGTCTGGGGCAGTGTGATGTAATCAATCTGCCAGGCCTCCCCATACTTGTACTTGGACCACCGCCCACCGTACCAGAGGGGCTTCACTCGCTTGGCCTGCTTGATGGCAGCACACGTCTCAGTCATGGATAACCTGAGAAATACTGTCCATGGTTAGATCCACCCCTCGGTCTTGTGCCCACTTATAGGTGGCATCTCTGCCCTGGTGGCCTGAGGCATCATGGGCCCATCGAGCTAGGAATAACTCTCCCTTATGTTCCCAATCTAGGTCTATTTTGGACACCCGTATCTTTGCAGCTTGGTCTACCTGCTCATTGTTTTGGTGCTCCTCATTTGCCCTACTCTTGGGAACATGAGCGTCCACATGGTAGACTTTCACAGGTAGCCTCCCTACCCTGGTAGCAAAGTCTTTCCACTCTTCAGCAGCCCAAATTGGTTTCCCTCTACGTTGCCAGTTAGCCTTTTTCCACCTCTCTAGCCATCCCCACAGAGCATTGGCTACCATCCATGAATCAGTGTAGAGGTAGAGCTTTGGCCACTTCTCTCTCTCAGCAATGTCCAGGGCCAGTTGAACAGCTTTGAGTTCTGCAAGTTGGCTTGATCCACCTTCTCCTTCAGTGGCCTCTGCCACCTGTCGTGTGGGGCTCCATACGGCTGCTTTCCACCTCCGGTTCATTCCCACAATGCGGCACGAACCATCAGTAAAGAGAGCGTATCGTGTGTCTTCTGCTGGCAGTTGGTTGTATGGTGGAGCTTCTTCAGCCCGTGTCACTTCTTGTTCCCCTTCATCAGCGAGACCAAAGTTTCCACCTTCTGGCCAGTTTGCAATTATTTCCAGAATCCCAGGGTGATTCAGTTTTCCAATATGGGCGCGCTGTGTGATAACAGCAATCCATTTGCTCCATGTAGCACTGGTGGCATGGTGAGTGGAAGGAACCTTGCCTTTGAACATCCACCCCAGTTCTGGTAGTCGGGGTGCCAGGAGGAGTTGTGCTTCAGTGCCTATTACCTCTGAGGCAGCCTGGACTCCTTCACAGGCAGCCAAGATTTCCTGCTCTGTTGGAGTGTAGTTGGCTTCAGACCCTCTGTAGCTTCGACTCCAAAATCCCAGTGGTCGGCCTCAAGTCTCCCCAGGCACATTCTGCCAAAGGCTCCAGGACAAGCCATGGTTCCTGGCTGCAGAGTAGAGCATGTTGTTCACCTCTGGTCCTGTCCTGACTGGGCCAAGGGCTACTCCATGAGCAATCTCCTGCTTGATCTGTGCAAAGGCCTGTTGCTGCTCTGGGCCCCAGTGGAAATTGTTCTTCTTGCGGGTGACCAGGTAAAGCGGGCTCACGATCTGACTGTGCTCAGGAATATGCATCTTCCAAAAGCCTGTGACACCTAGGAAAGCTTGTGTCTCCTTCTTGCTGGATGATGAAGACATTGCTGTGGTCTTCTTGATGACATCGGTGGGAATCTGACGCTGTCCATCTTGCCACTTCACTCCCAGGAATTGAATCTCATGAGCTGGTCCCTTTACTTTGCTCTTTATAATGGCGAAACCAGGTCCCAGGTGGATTTGGATGATTTCCTTCCCTTTCTCAAACACTTCCGCAGGGAATACAACACAATGATGTCATCAATATACTGCAGATGTTCTGGAGCCTCACCCTTTTCCAGTGCAGCCTAGATCAGTCCATGGCAGATGGTGCGGCTGTGCTTCCACCCCTGGGGCAATCGGTTCCAGGTGTACTGCACTCCCCTCCATGTGAAAGCAAACTGAGGCCTGCATTCTGCTGCCAGAGGAATGGAGAAAAATGCATTGGCAATGTCTATAGTGGCGTACCACCTTGCTGCCTTGGACTCAAGCTCGTACTGGAGCTCTAATATATCTGGCAGGGCAGCACTCAGTAGTGGAGTCACTTCATTCAATGCACGATAGTCCACAGTCAATCTCCATTCTCCTTCAGATTTTCACACAGGCCAGATGGGGCTGCTGAAGGGTGAGTGGGTCTTGCTGACCACCCCTTGGCTCTCCAGCTCTCGGATCATCTTATGGATGTGAACCACAGCATCTCTAGTGGTTCTGTACTGTCGTCGATGCACTGTGGAAGTGGCAACTGGCACCTGCTGCTCTTCTCCCTTCAGAAGCCCTACTGCAGATGGATTCTCAGACAACCCAGGCAACGTGTTCAATTGCTGGATGCCCTCTGTCATTACAGCTGCTATCCCAAATGCCCACCTGAGATCCTTTGGGTCCTTGAAAGACCCTCTTTGGAGGTAATCTATGCCCAAAATACATGGGGCCTCTGGGCCAGTCACAATAGGGTGCTTCTTCTACTCATTCCCAGTCAGGCTCACATCAGCTTCCACCAAAGTGAAATCCTGGGATCCCCCTGTCACACCAGCAATAGAAACAGACTCTGTCCTCACATTAATGTGGGGACTAATGTACATTGTGCACCAGTATCAACCAAAGCTTTATACTCTTGTGGTTCCGATGTGCCAGGCCAACGAATTCACACAGACCAGAAAACACAATTTTCCCTGGCCTCTACCTGGCTAGAGGCAGGGCCCCTCTAAGCCTGGTTATCCTTCTTTTCCTGGGCGTATGTTTTGGATGTTCCTTCGAGGGGATCAGACATGTCATCATCACCATACCTGCCGTTTGGCTACGGGCAACTGGAGCTGCTTTCCTTCTGGTGGAACTCCCTCTCTGAGCCCTGTCTATCTTCAATTCATGCACCCGTCATGCCAGAACAGCTTTAGGTTTTCCATCCCACCTTCTCATGTTTTCTCCACAATCATGCAGGTAGAACCACAGCTCAGCTCGTGGGGTGTACCATCTCTCTCCATCTGGGGAACTTCTGTGTTGGATACCAGAACCTCTGATCTGTGCTGCTGAGATATGGAGAAGGTCGTCTTTAATCTCCTCTCTGAGCTTCTTGTGATTCTCCTCTATCTTATCCTCCAATTTCTGCAGACATGTTTCCACTGTTGCAATTCTGGCATGTGTCGGGCCATGTACAGCATCTGCATATGCTCGGAGCTTCCTTGCCGTGTCAAGCACAGTCTCATCCCTCTCATCCCTCTTCATGATGGCTAAGGCAGAAGCATATTCATGTGGCCCAAGTCGCAGAAGTTTTCACCACATCACAGACGTGCATGGTACCAAGTCTGGGTTCCTAGTTGTTACATCATCTGAGAAGATAATCTATGCCACTGCCATTTCTCTCAGGCGTTGGATACCTTGTTCTATGGTCTTCCACTGAGTTTGCTGCATATAGAGATCATCTGCACACAGGTATCTTCGTGCAACACTGTCCAAGACCTGTGCCCAGAGGCTGTGTGGATTAGCCCCGTTCATCATTTCTTGGTCAATGACAGGATCCTGTGACAGGGATCCCAAATGCCTGGCTTCAGTGCCATCCAGAACTGTAGCCTTGCCTGCAGCATCCCAGAGATGGACCACCCAACTAATTATGGATTCATCGGGTCATCGTGTGTAATCCTTCCGTAAGCCACGAAGGTCCTTCAGGGAATAAGTCTCAGTATTGGCACCTGATCTTGCACCTGCTGCTTTGACTCCTGATTTTATGTCAGGAGGCATTGAAGGTCCTTCTCCTGTATCATCATCATCCACTGGTCCATCGGTCTTGTCCATGCACTTTCCACTTCTAGTACTGGCAGCAACAGCCATTGGTTGAGGCTTATTGTCTGGTTTAGCTGCTGGCTTAGGCTCACTGTCTGGTTTGGCTGCTGGCTTCGAGCCTGGAGTGTTGGCTGCAGCCTGAATCACCGGGACAGTTGCTGATTTATCTCCCTGCCCCCCTGCCTCTGTCTGCTGCCTGACAGTATCTAGCAGTGTGCGATAAGCATATGCCAGGGCCCAGCTCACTGCAATGACCTTCCTCTTCTTAGGCTCATCCTGGTACTTCTCTTTCAGATATTTGCCCACCTCAGCTGGGTTCTGAATTCGTTCATGGGGAAAATCCCAGACTATAGGGTCAGAGAATTCCTTCAGGATTTGGCCCATATCCTCCCATTTCCCACACCACTCAGGATTTTCCATGCCTGGGTCTACTCCAGGGTCAGGGGTCTCATCAGCCCTTCTAGAAATCTCAGCCCTCATTCTAGAGAAGCTGCAGACTGTATAGAGGAAGGTTACCAGACTGAATACCAGAAAGATGGTCTCTTGAACATTCAGGGGAAACTGAACATTCTTCAATAGTGATGCAACAGATTCAGAAGAGAAGAAGGAAAACAAAGGCTGAAAGCCTCATCCCCTGTTCCTCCTCTAACAAACTGGGTGCATAACCATTGCCACAAGCCATTCATACCTGGAGCAGACACCAGCATGTTTATAAATTTCTTACAAATCATTACCACCAAGCCCAGCAGGAAAGCTATCTTTATCACAGATCGCACAGCTGCAAAAATACACATTAATAACTACAAGATACTTAAGGACAGAAAAGTATGTTTGAAAATGTAAATATAGTCCTATTTTATACTTTTCTCAGTAAAAACATTTGAGAGAAACTGTTGAAGTCAACAAAATAACATTATTAAACCCAACTCTGCTCTTTAAGGTGATCTTCAGTCAAAAGCTTTGCACAGAAACATACAGAAATGTATTTTATCATAATTTTCCCTTCCTAAAAGGCCTCCAGTGTTCCTGCATGGCTTAGGAAAGCAGTGAGAAGTCTTTATGTTTAGTTCTCACAGAAAATGTGCAACGATTTTTGGTTTTTGCTATCTCAGCCTTTGTACAAAGGATGCTAAAACCCAAAGGAGGGAGTGCTTTCAGTATTGCCTTGGGCCCTTTCTTTAATGCTGGTACAGTTCTAAAAGCCCTATTTTGATGGGACAGAAGAACCAAGAGAAAAGAAAAGGTACAGGGGAGAAAATAAGGTGTCCCAAAGTGCAGGAGGGAAGGGGAGAGGCAGGGCAGGGAGGACCCAGGACACACAAAACAGAGTTGAGGTCCAGGACCTGGGACTGGCTGCAACTCCAGCTGTCAGTGGTGCTGCTTCTTCTTCAGCCTCCCTTCCTGCTCAGCACCTCAGGGGGCTCGCCCATCCTCCACCAAAGAACAACCCTAACACTAAGAATAACTAGAATAGACAAACCTGTAGCTTAAATATTACTTAGAAATGAATAGATGGAGTGCACAGCCCAAAGATCACGGGCTACCACATCTGGGTTTGCAGTTCTGCAAATCAAGACTTTCTCTCTGACAGAAACTCCTCCCAATACTGAGCAGCTTTGCCTAAACAAGGATTTGAGGACTCTGCCACACTGCAATACACTTTATCCAATACAGCAGAACTGGCATCTTCCACTGTCACAGACATCTTTTATGAAAAATCCTTTCCTTTGGATTTTTCCTCCTGAGAAGCTGAGAGGCCTCAGGAACAAAATGTAAACATTGATTACCTGCTGCTGTGGAATGCAACAGGTGCATCTGTGATTGGTCTCATAGAGTTGTTTCTAATTAATGGCCAAGCACAGTGAGCTGGCTGGGACTCTGTCCGAGCCACAAGCCTTTGTTATCATTCCTTCTTTTTCTATTCTTAGCTGGCCTTCTGATGAAATCCTTACTTCTATTCTCTTAGTATAGTTTTAATATAATATATACCATAAAATAATAAATCAGCCTTCTGAAACATGGAGTCAGATCCTCGTCTCTTCCCTCATCCTCAGACCCCTGTGAACAAGGTCACATTCCACTTCTCCTAAAAACCAGAGACACAACAGCACAGTGCCTTAGGACATGCCAGGAAGGTGAGGCAATCTAAGGGATGGCAGTGGGTGTGTCTGCACCAGCACAGCCCCACCGAGCCCTGCCCTGCTGCTCCCAAAGCTTTCCAGTTCCCTTCAGCCCAGGGCCAGAGAGCTCCCAGCTCCAGGGAGTGTCCCAGTCCTGGGACAGCTCCCAGGCCCAGACACCTTCCTGTATTTGTGGATGAAAGCATCAGTCTTGCCGAGGCTAACAGCATAGACACCCTCTGGCAGCAGGGACCCAAAATGTCTGCTGAGAACAGGTTCTCCACCCCCCTGGGCCAAGGAGGAGGAATTCCCATCCACACTAGGGGCTGCTCTGCTGTCACCATCAGCAGGGTCACTTCCAGCACTGCTGGTCAAACCATCCATGGCCTGTGCAGGAGCTGCTCCAGTGTCACCATCAGCAGGGTCACCTCCAGCACTCCTGATCAAACCATCCATGGCCTGTGCTCCACTGTCACAATCAGCAGAGGCCTCAGCAGGGTCACGTCCAGCACTCCTGGTCAAACCATCCATGAGTCTGTGGAGCTCCTGGCTCAGCAGCAACACCAGGGTCCCTCCAACTCGAAGCACTCTGGCAATCACAGGAAAAAGAAAGGTTAGGTGTTGACTCCTCCTGGCATCCCTTTGCCACTGCTGACACTTCAGATGCCACCTGCATTCAGTGAAACACCCGAGAGTGCCCGGTTCAACTCAGTGAGCTGCACCTTCAAGAGAAGTTTAAATCCCTGATCTTCTTACCTCTTTCTAAATGGGAGAACAGGGCCCTGTCCTGACTCCAAAACATTTCTGATGACAGCAGTTCTTTCTGTTGGGTTAGCAGGGAAGAGGGACTAATTTTTTACTCCCCTCAGCACTCTTTCAAGGATCAAGGGCACCATCAAGCCCAGAGTTTTTGGAGATTGCAAAGGAACAGCCTCCCAGTGCAGCAAGGGCTGCTCAGATTAGCATGGTAACTCCCTTCCTTTTGGAAACTTCAAAAAACAGCCTTTTGGAACTTTCCCTGTTCCACTGATCCTTCATGGCTTTCAAACTCAGGAAGCAGAAGAGAAAATTAATAAGTGTTTGCAATTAATTTTTCTAGGTAAATGTCCAAACATTACACGTGGCTTTGAAAGAAGGGAAAAAGAAATACTGTCCTGATTCAGTTTACAGCAAGTAGTTTGAACAGCTTTACTGTGGAGGTGGGGCTCTCATGGCCCCTTCCTCATCTCCCCCTTCCTAAGGAATTATTTTACTTAGGATGGACCAATAGAGCAAATAAGGGCAGAAAACAAGCACAGTAAGACTGCCACACCATTCTGTGGAGCCATGCAACCTTCTCCAGCACCTTCCCACCACATTCCTGCATTGGCTGAGCGAGATCAACACCTGCCCAAGAGCAGTCCTAGAGAAAGAGTTTCTTGGCAGGCAAGAATAGAGGGGAAGATGGCTTGACCTGTCTGCTGGAAGCAGCCCAGCTATCAGCTTGGCCCAACTCTGCCACCAAATGACATGGTGAGGGATGAAAGGACACACCTAAAACCAGCCCAGGCTGCTAGTGAGGCATTCCTGGACAGCAAGGACGATGCATGCCCCTTCATGCATGCCCCTTCTTCTAGTCTGAGATTCTTCCTGCCAAGCCAGGCTGGTCAAAGCTGGGTTGTGGCCTTGAAAAGGAAAGACTATGAACTTATACAAGCAGGCCTCGGCTAGAAAATGATTACAGCTTTATTTGCCTGGCCATGCTTTAACTTTGTCCGGGTAGGCCTCTCCTCTTTCTCCTTTCTGCCACACTGGAGTGTGGCTCAGAAACATTTCCCCACCGTGCCTTGCAAAGAGCATTTGTGAGCATGGCTCACACAGGAGCCTCCCTTGGCACTCAGAGCTGGTGAGACACAACACAACAGCCTCCAAGGGACAGGAATGGGCTGGGACCCCCACAGCCTGCACAGAGTCACACTGCAGAGCTGCAGACTATGGAGCAAAGCAGGTCTCAAGCTGGCTGAATGCTCAGATCACAAACCATCATGGCACTTTCACCAAACCCTGAGCGTGCCAAAGGCCACATGTACCTCTCCATTTCCTGGAGAAGATCTGGTAGGAGCTGGGCATCACTTGTGGTCTTGAACTTCTTCCCAAATGGAATATCCGAAATAACGCTGTCAAAGCTCTCTGAAGGCAATGGCAGAGCTGCAGGATAAAGGCAGGTCTTTATTTATCTCTGACTGTGTGAAAAATGCACAGCAGCTCTGCCCCCGTTCCCCCTTCAACACTGCCTGCCAGCTCCTTTTGGGCTATGCACATTCACACAATCTATATAATCCACATAATCACACAATCTAAAATAATCCACATTTTGGATTATGCAGACTCACAGCTCCTGCTCTTGCCCTCCACCACGGAGACAGCACCCCTCTGCCGACTGGGAGGAGACAAATGTGTGGCAGCACTGTTCAGCCTGCAGAGTCTCTGCCCCTGCAGCAAGACTCTCCTAGGGCACTACATGTTCCCAAATTAACTGCTGCCCCTCAACACCCAGTACATCTTAAACATGAAAATCACTGAGCAAAACACAAAAGAAGAGCTATGTGAAAATCACTGAGCAAAACACAAAAGAAGAGCTACGTTTGTGAGCACTTTACTCGGTGAAAACGTCCTAGTGCACGTGTATGAATGGCAAGGAGCCACCTTCAGTTCCTCTCCATGCCCCTTTTCTCCCCCCAGGAATCTGGTTACAGCCAGAATCACCTGGATTCTGTCAGAGGTGATGTCATTGAAGGGTCTCCTTAGAGCTCCTGCATCCCACCAAGGAAGATGTAGCACTGTGCCTGTGGTGATGGAGGCTGGCCATGTGCCAGCCTGTGCCAGGCTAGCTGAGACCCCTCCTGAGACCCTGAGGGTCCCTCCATCCTGTGCCAGGCTGTGCAGGTCAGCAGGCCTCGGCCCTGCACAGACCCTGGGGTCCTCCATCCCTCAGGGTGCTCCAAACTCACTGGACACAGCCTTGAGCAGACAGCAGGACTAAAGACTTCCAACAGCCCCTCCTCACCTAAACTCTGCTGAGATTCTGTGCCAACTTTTCTACAACTAGCTGGAGATGTTTCCTGGACCATTCTTTTTTCAACACTTGCAGCACAACAACTGGGTATCAATTTTATCTGCAAATGAAAGGACATGCCACCTACAGCCCTGCTCAAGACATGCAGGAGTGACAGCTTCTGACCAGTGATGGAGACAGCAACTTGCTCCATTTAGAAAACCTGGCAGCTAAGCACCCTTCATTATCCTAGAAATCAAAGTCAAACACATCTTTTAAGTGAGAAATAAACCTACATTTTTATAAAAAAATCAATAATGTTTCTTACCATTCCAGTAAGAAATTAATACTGCAAGGTAAAAAAATACGCACACTTCACTCATGCACAGGAAAACTCAGCCAGATTGCCTGTCATGGATTTTATATTGGCATAATTTAGCCTCAGATTCTGAGGTCCAGAATAAGGTCATGAAATTATTGCCTTCTCTACAGAATAGCTTGCAAATCAAGAGCAAACAGACTCCCTCTTACAGGAGAAAGGAACCATCATTCAAAATACTCCTACTGCAAAACATGAACAATTCAGCTCAGTTTAATGTGTCCTCATCAATACTCACCTGGTAAATTTAAGTTACAGGCTGCATTCCATTTGGATTTGTCCTGGTTGTGCTCCACTAAGATACAAAGAACTCTCACATGGTACATACTCTTTATGTATTGTGGTGGTAAATCACATATTTACCATGAAGAGAGACAACTGCTGTCCATGGCAGACAATTGTAATTTTTATTGTCTTCTGCTGACTTAAGTCTTAAAGTTGAATGAAAGTTCCAGGTGCAGGCAACAGGGAGGAATTACAAATAATTATCCCTTCACTAGCACAGAGTCACCACTCAGCTATTTTGGGGAGTTACCTCTACAATGTATCACCTCAGGAGAACCTACCTGTCCAATCCCAGAAACACAAAAAATCCACCTGGAAATAACACAGACATACCTTTCACAGAAGCTTTAAGCAGCTCAATCTTATCCACCAGGCCTGCAGCTCTGATATTGCCATCTGCACCCTCTAACTGTGAGTCACTTATATCAGCACCCCAGTACCAGGCGTCCTGTCCAGAGAGAGAATAAAGTAATTTTGTAAACACTCCAGTTCTTTATTTCATTAACCCTTCTCCAACTGCCTTGTTGCACAGCTCTTGCAAGACAACCCCCTTCCTGGGACATCTGCTGTTGTTACACAAAACAATTCACAATCCAGAGGATGGAGGAATGGAGGAAGTATGTGCTGTCTCCACTCTTTCAGTGTTCAGAAATATTAATGATCAGAGAAGTATGTGCTGTCTCCACTCTTTCAATGATCAGAAATATTAATGATCAGAAGTATGTGTTGTCCCCACTCCTTTAATGCTCTGGTCTGCTCAAGGCCCTTGAAATGACAGAAGTACCAAGAGCATGTCCTAACAGCAGGACCCCAGCTAGGTTCAGCCAGGCCCACTGCCCCTAAAGCTGACGACTGCCCCATGACACCGACTCCTCTGAGCCCAGGACAAGCCCAGGAAGCTCCACAAGCTCGTGGCTGCCTCACACAAACCCTGCAGTGGAAATCACCAGCTGCACCAGCCTGCAGGACACATTCACCTGGGGGAACCTTTGTACTGAAACGCTTGTAGCAGCTGCCTGGAAAGGTTGGTTTGGTTTCAGCTTTCCAGGCAGCAATGGGCTTTCGCCTTACTGGCAGAGAGAAAACCCTGTCCCACAAGCACCAGTCTCCCTGCAGAGGGAAACTCCAGCAGCTGGGGCTGGGATACTCACAGGCCACTCCTTGGCAGCCTCCAGCAGGATGGTTCCTAGCCCACACATGGGATCCAGCACAAGGGCACCAACCTACAAAAACAGAGGGGTTACTGCATCCCCAGCAAGACAGACTCCTGAGCCAGGACAGAGCTCACAGAGGGATGGTCATAATCCCTCTGAACCCAGCATTAACAAGAATATCTGGTAGTCCATGGTCAAACTCGCCTGTAAGGGAATATAGTGAAAAGCACCCACAGTTTCACTGCAGACAGCCCTGAGGAGACATTGAGGAGGAAATATTACAAGTGGGCTGCAGACAGATATTTGTACCACTGTGAAAAGAGATCACATTTCCTTGGAAAACAACACCAATGTTTCATTTTTTCACCGTCACACAACAGCAGAAAAAATCTCACCATTTAGACATGTATCTGTACAAGGAATACCAGCTCTGTTGGGAAGCACCTGGAGTTACAGCAGACACCTGGCTGAACTGCAGGTGACAGCACACTCATCAAAGGCATGGCAGACCCTGTCCATCCACAGGCACTAGGGAATGATGCACTGAAACCATCCCACTCCTTCCCAGTGAATGGGGAGAATGGGGCACTGAAACCACCCCACTGCTCCCCAGTGAATGGAGCATTGAAATCACCCCACTCCTTCCCAGTAAATGGAGCACTGAAATCACCCCCCTCCTTCCCAGTGCATGGAGCATTGAAATCACCCCAATCCTTCCCAGTAAATGGAGTATCGAAATCACCCCACTGCTCCCCAGTGAATGGGGAGAATGGGGCACTGAAATCACCCCAATCCTCCCCAGTGAATGAGGAGAATGGAGCACTGAAATCACCTCACTCCTCCCCAGTGAATGGGGAGAATGGAGCACTGAAATCACCTCACTCCTTCCCAGTAAATGGAGCACTGAAATCACCCTACTCCTTCCTAGTGAATGGAGCATTGAAATCACCTCATTCCTTCCCAGTGAATGGGAAGAATGGGGAACTGAAACCACCCCAATCCTTCACAGCCAGTGGGGAAAATGGGGCACTGAAATCACCCCACTCCTCCCCAGTGAATGGAGCACTGAGACCACCCCACTCCTCCCCAGCCCCCATGAGCAGCACCCCATTCCCTTAATTCGGGACCCATTTCTTGGCAAGAAACACTCACTGACCCTGATTTCAGCCAGAGATGCCATGGCCCATGCCACTGTTGACCGCAGTCCTGCTGTTCTGATGTACTCTCTGTTTGCCAATGGAAGCCTGCAGACAGCAAAAAACCAAAAAAGTTAACTAAACCAGCAGCAGAACCACCCAGAAAAGCCCATGTGATGTCAAAGAACAAATGAACTAGACAGATCTCCTGAGAGACAGAGAAGTCTCTTTTAACCATAACTCACTGCAAAGTCTGGCTCTGTGTTCATTTAAAACCCAGGCAGACCACAAGATTAATTTGACAACAGTGGTTATTAAACCAAAAGATAAATACTCATGGTGGAGAGCAAGATTTACAAATCCTGTCTGTTCTGATACTGCCATGACAAATCCAGTGGGGAAAACACTTACCTGAAAAGAGGAATCCCCACCACAGAGTGAATGTCATTGAGATGTACAAAGATCTAGAAGAGGAAAAAAAAACCAACCCAAATATTTTCAAGTCTCAAACTGACACAACAACAGCTTTAACTCACTTAAACCAGACATAGATGCTTCTACAACTTCTGATTTCAGTTTTTAAGAACAAAAATGCATACTATAAACAGCACCAATTAATTGGAAGAAATCCTGCTGGACGATCTGAATGCCACTTTGCAGATGATTTAATGCTTAATCAAGCTGAGGGGTATTTTGTCAGCCAGGAATCCATCAGCAAGCACTTGAATTTATAAGGGGGCCTATTTTTCCTTAACACAGCATAGGAATTTTTAGTTATAAATCCATTTACTACAAGTGGGAGAATATTATTTACTGTATACTAGCAACAAAATAATAAACATTTAAAAAAACACCAACTAAACAAACCCCCCCCCCAAAAAAAAGTCAAACAAAAAACCCAAACCAAACCCCACCAAACAAAAAATTCCAAAACAAACAACAACAAACAGCTGTAGGCAGTTACAAGAAATTGTCCTGCTGTTCCATAGAGAACATCCCAAAAGAAGACTGAGCTCCCCAGAAGGTCTTGCATGACTGCAATCCCTGCTCCCAGGAAGCACAAAGGGAAACATGATGCTGCTGGAAAATCCCAGTCCTCAGCACTTGAACAGCTTCAGAGCAAAAACCTGGGCAAGAACAGGAGGGGCACGTGAGCCTCACCAAAGCTGTACACAGTACCTAGTGCTGAGTGTGGGCACCAGTGCCAGAAAATGAACTCCACAGCCTCTGCAGGTCTGGCATCTCTGGGCATCAGAGCTGAGAGCAGCTCCCACAGGTCAAGGGCAGGGATGGACAAACATCCCTGGGGAAACACTCCTTATCAGGAGCCAGGAGTCCTCTGGGAGGTCCCTAGGCAGCTGCACGAGCAAGGGTGCACCAAGGGAGCTGTTTGCTGTTTGTGTGGGAGCCTTCCCCAGGCCCTGTCTGTCATATCCTCAAGTCCAGCTCCTTGAGAACAGCCCATGCTGCCTGCTCCCTTCCCCTCCAGGGGCCACGGACACCCCTTGGCTCAGGTGAGCTCCATTTTCACACAGTCAGAGCCCAGCAGTCTGTGTGGGTGCTGGATCCTGCTGGAGACCCTTTCACAGACACAGAATCACAGAAATTCTAGGCTGGAAGAGACCTGTAAGATCATCAAGTCCAACCCATGTTCTAACACCTCAACTAGATCATGGCACCAAGTGCCACATCCAGTCTTTTTTTAAACTCTTCGAGGGATGGTGACTCCACCACCTCCCGGGGTAGATGATTCCAGTATTCGACCACTCTTTCTGTAAAATACTTCCTCCTTAATTCTAGCTTGCATCTCCCTTGGCGCAGCTTGAGACTGTGTCCTCTTGTTCTGTCTGTTGAGAAAGAGACCAACCCCCAGCTCACCACAGCCACCCCTCAGGAAGTTGAAGAGGGTGATAAGGTCACCCCTGAGTCTCCTTTTCTCCAGGCTGAACAACCCCAGCTCCCTCAGTCGTTCTTCATACGGCTTGTGTTCCAAGCCCCTCACCAGCCTCGTTGCTCTCCTTTGGACACGCTCAAGCATCTCAACGTCCCTCCTAAAGTGAGGGGCCCAGAACTGGACGCAATACTCCAGGTGAGGCCTCACCAGTGCTGAGTACAGGGGAAGAATGACCTCCCTGCTCCTGCTGACCACACCCTTCCTGATACTGGCCAGGATGCCATTGGCCTTCTTGGCCACCTGGGCACACTGCTGGCTCATGTTCAGCTGACTGTCAACCAGCACCCCCAGGTCCCTTTCCTCCTGAGCACTGTCCAGCCACACCATTCCTAGCTTATATCGTTGCAGGGGGTTATTGTGGCCAAAGTGCAGGACTCGGCACTTGGACTTATTGAAATTCATCCCATTAGATTCTGCCCATCCATCCAACCGTTCCAAGTCCCTCTGCAAAGCCCTACGTCCCTCTAACAGATCAACACACGTTCCCAGCTTAGTGTCATCTGCAAATTTGCTGATAAAAGACTCTAAACCCATGTCATCAATAAAAATATTAAACAGAACTGGCCCCAGCACAGATCCCTGAGGGACACCACTGGTGACTGGTTGCCAGCTGGATGCAGCACCATTCACCACCACTCTCTGGGCCCGGCCATCCAGCCAGTTCTGAACCCAGCATAGAGCACTCCTGTCCAAGCCACGGCCTGCGAGTTTGTCTAGGAGTATGCTGTGGGAGACAGTGTCAAAGGCCTTGCTGAAATCCAAGTAAACAACATCTACAGCCTTCCCTGCATCCACTAGGCGGGTTACCTGGTCATAAAGGTGACAAGGTTGGTCAAACAAACCCCATGGCTCAGGTGAGTTCCATTTTCACAGAGCCCAGCAGTCTGTGAGGGTGCTGGATGCTCTGGGGATCCTTCCCCTCCCACGCTGGCAGCCCCAGCCAGGCTGGGGTCCATGCCAGAGCTCTGGGAGGCACACACACACCAGGGCCACACACATGCTGATTTTCAGGTAAATTTAGCAGCAGGGACAGGCCATGGTCCCACGTGCAGAGGGAGCAGAGAACCAAAGCAGAGGTGCCAGGGTGAGTCTGGAAGCACCCACAGGCACACAAGCAGCCCTACCTCCAGGTCAGGGTCCCGCAGATCAGCTCGCCACCCACACTGCTTCACCAGGGCTGTGCCAAGGGCTCTGCCGACCTCCTGCGAGGGGACAACAGTCACAGGCATGAGAAAACCACACAGAGCTGGGGAACTGCAGAGCACAGGCATGAGAAAACAGAGCTGGGGAAACTGCAGAGCACAGGCATGAGAAAACACAGAGCTGGGGAAACTGCAGAGCACAGGCACGAGAAAACACAGAGCTAGGCAAACTGCAGAGCACAGGAACGAGAAAACACACAACTGAGGAAACTGCAGAGCACAGGAACGAGAAAACACACAACTGAGGAAACTGCAGAGCACAGCCTCAATGCACAACCCTCAGAAATCCCAGGGAAGAGCCTATGTCTAAGACAGTAACTCACACAACTCACAGTAGAAGAAGCACAACAGGGCAGAGCAGGTGAGTGAGGGGCAAAGCAAACACAGCACAAAGCAAACAACCAATGCAAACAACCAAACAACCAATGCTCAGCTGCAGCAGGAGAGGAGAGGCTGAAGTTCCAGTCCTGATCAAGTCATAATAAAACACTGACTTGATCCTTGTGGGTCCCTTCCAACCCAGAATATTCTGTGACTGCCACCGTTTTGGAATTCTTAATTACACACACACAAAATACTTCCAATGGCTCTAAGGCAGGTTACCCAACAGAAAACCTGCAAGTGCACAACTACAACTCACAGTTTTAATGCTTTCGTTACGTATAAAAAGTTCTGATTACCTTCAGAGTATAGGTTCAAATAGCAGAAATTTAAGCTAACACTTCCCTCCTAGGGAAGCTCATGTGTCTCACCTCACCAAGGTACTAGCTTTAGTAGGAAAAAAAATCTAAATACTGACACCTTCCAGTAAGAGTAACCAGATGGGAAGACGGCTGAATGGAACAGACCCCTGGAGGACTGCATGACACTATTCCTTCCCAAGGACCAAGCTCCACTACTCCCAAGACTCCCAGGGCTGTACTCCTGAAGAACAAATTCTCCCCAATACCCAGCCAGAGGCAACTGAAGTTGTGAGCTCTGGCTTTTACCCCTTTGTCCAGACTGCACAACTGAGAGGAGTCTGGCCCCAGAGTCCTTGCAATGACCCTTCAAGGAGATGTAAATTATCCAATCACTCCTCACTGGGCCTCCACTGGCCCAGAACCTCAAACTCTTACCTTTGCTTTCCCTCAGCTAAAGGTATTGATTTGAAAAACACGAAGGGTAACAGTGCCCAGAAATCAAAACCAGCATTTGTATCCACTTGTTTAAGATGAATGCAGGTAAAGGGCTTTTTTAGAAAATACAGAAAAAGCTTACATCAGTTTATTATTCCAGAAAACATAACACAACTGAAATGTCAAAGTACACATCTCTGTTCACCCTTGCTGGATTATTTTAAAGCAGGTAGCTCAGCATACCTGTGAAGTCAGTGTTCTGGCAATGGCTCCACTGCAGCGACATGACACCCTGAAGCTGAAGCCAAGCTCCTCACTGGCAGCAGGATCCTCCGCATTGCCCATGGAAGGCAATTCTGAGCAAGTCCTGCTCTCAGTCCAGCACTCTGGCCTGCTCATTCTGGCTGCTGCCTCACAGGTCTCTCCAGCTCCCACCTGACACTCCTCAGACACAATTGCCCTCACTTGTTCTGTCTTTTGCCTTTTACTTGCAGTATTTGTCTCTTCTTCTGACTTTCTCTTCAGAGACAATGCATTTCCTATAGAGCCATCATCTGTTTTCCTCTCGTGCCCATGAAGCTTTCTCCAAGCAGAGACAATATCCAGCCAGTATTTCGGGTCCTCAATGACAAGGCTTTTAATCTCATGAAGCATTTTCCCTGGAAGAAAAAAGCAGTTTTGGGTTAAGTGCCTCAGCCTCGGGATTTCACTTCCCTGTGCTCAGATTTCATTCATGTGTGAGTCCAGAATCACAGGCACAGCTGAGCCCTCAGCAGGAGCCACACAGGCGCCCCTCTGATTACCAGCTCTGCACAACCAAGACTAAATCACACTAGGGCTGAATTCTGCACAAGAACTCAGCAGCTGTAGAAAGCCAGAGCATCTGTGAGAGCCATTTCCAGGGACAGAGCACCAGCCTAGCATGCCACCCTCCCCAGAAAGCACCTGGCCCAGGTTTAAGCGATGCAGAACACTCTCCAGCATCAAAAGACAGATACAAACATGAATTACTTTGAGTCATCTCAGGCAAAAGCAAATTTATTCTTCCAGAAAGAAATTTTTTTGCTTCCCATTCATCACTGTGCCTTCAATCGTGCAACACACACCGACACGTGTGGGCAGTCCCCAGCTAGCCACAAGAGTGGCATGGGGAACAGAGAGGCCAATTCACTTAAATGCATCAAAGCTGGTCAAGGAAAAAAAATAAAAGTCTTTCTAGCTATCACTTAAAATCCTAGAATCATAATCAAATTTCATCCTCAAAGCTGAATGTAATCTCTCAGATAAAAATCAATCCATCTAACTTGAAATTCTCACTCCAACACTGACAGAGAGCACGACCCAAGAAGCTGAGAATTAGAAGGGAGCAGTGCACTTAGGAGTAAATTGACACAATATACAGATCGGGATTCACTTTGTTTAACAGAAAATAAGACTTCTCGTTAAAATAAACACAAGAGATCCAGGGCTGAACGCTGCTTTTCGGGTGGGGTATTATTCTCTTTTTTGGGGCTGGGCTGGGGAGAGAGTCTCTGAAATACACATATACACTCAGTGCCGGCAGAAAACAGGCTGCAAGGTAGCTATTGAAAACAATTTAAAAGCCCTTTTCAGGTCAGAAACATGTTGAAAACACACTGGGGTTGAAAGACACTTTGGAATCGATTACTGTCAAGTAGAACTACAGCCACCAGTAAAAACCTAAACACTTCAAATGTTATAACCAGGACTCAAACGAAGGCCTCCCGTGTCCGTACCTCTGTTCCCGGACACCGGCAGCGGGCTGTGCTTCTTCAGCAGCAGGAACAGGCGCTCCCCCGACCGCAGCTGCCGCAGCTCCCCGGGCCCCGCCGCCGCCCTGAAGAACACTTTTCCCGAGACGCAGTCCACCTCCGGGAGGAACACCCATCGGACCGGGCCGGGCGGCTCCGGGTGCGCCCTCCCGCACCCTCCGGGTGAATCCTCCCTCAGCCCCGGCTCCCTCCGGTTGAGCCCCTCCGACCCCGGCCAGCCCCGCGCGTGGGCCGGCACAGCCCGGGCCGTGCTCGCCGGGCTCCGGGCGCGGAGCTCCCTGCTGAGCCGGACCGGACCGCCCGGGTGGTCACTGGCTCCGGCTCCCCGCTCACCCGGCTGGTCACCAGCTCCGGCTCCCCGCTCACCTCGGTGGCGCCGAGCCGCGCCCGCACCTCCCGTGCCAGGAAGGGCTCCAGCCCGCGGCCCGCCGTGCAGAAGAACCGCCCGGGCTCTGCCGCCGACATTTTGGAGAGGCGGGGCCTGCTGGGGCGGGGCCTGCTGGGGGCTACCGGGGCCGGGGACTGCTGGGGGCGTGGCCTAATGAATCAGTAATTACATTAAAAATTGAAAAATTAAATTTAAATTTAAAATTAATTTAAAATTCCTAGTTCACTTCCTACACAAATCCATGCTGTTTTTTGAGTAACTGCTCTTTCACTCAAACAGGACAGCGCAGACTTGAGCAGTCTTCTACTTTTGAGAGGTTGCTTTTGCCTTGATTGCCAGCTAAATCTGCGTGAGGTTTGGGAATTACTAATGGAGAACAGAGCTTTCATCTGGAGTCTGCAAATGCAATATGCAACGAGAAGGAACGGAAGCATTTGGAGAAGACATAAACACTCAAGATTCTCATGGAAAAGCTTTCAGCATAAATATCTGAGAATTACTCATTTAATATTTTCATGCAGTTGTGTGTACTATTCAACAGACAAGACTCAAATAATGTAAAGTGAATGAAAAAAAGGTAACGAAAGTGTAAATTAGCACCCACCCCCTCTCCACAATGGTATTTAATACACAGACAACAGGTGTGAAAACATCAGATTGTATTGTTCTTACTGAGTTCAGTACATTCAAACACAGAAATATGTTCTGGACTGTTTAAAATCTTACCCAGGAGAGAAATACCAGAAAAATCACCACACAAATCCTGCTTTAAAATTCATCTTTAACAATCCAGAATCCTTCTCCTCTCCTCCCATCACCTCACATCCCCTTCCATCACCTCCCCTCTCCCTTCTCCTCTCCTCCTCTCTCCTCCCCTCTCGTCCCATCTCTTCCCATCGCCTCCCCGCGCCATCCCTCTCCTCCCATCACCTCCCTTCTCCCTTCTCTTCTCCTCTCCTCCCATCCCCTCCCCTTTCCTCCCCTCTCCTCCCCGATCCTCGCTCCCCGCTTCTTCCCCATTCCCGCTCCCCGCTCCTTCTCCTCCCTCAGGGCCCGGTCTCACGGCGCCCCCAGGCGGGCCCCGCGGTGTGCCGTGCGCATGCGCGGTGAGCGGGGCCGTTGCCATAGCAGCGGGAGCCAACAGGGAGGCGCCGCCATGAGCCCGCCCGAGGTGGAGCCGCTCGTGTGCCGCAAGTACGAGATCAAAAGGCGCCTGGGCAAGGGGGTGAGTGCCTGGCGGGGGCTGGCCTGGGGGAGCCGGGGCGGCCTGGGGGACCTGGGGCGGTCGCGGGAGCTCGGAGGGCCCGTGAGAGCTCGAGGGGCCCGTTTGGAGTTCAGGGCACCTTGAGGGCTCCGGGCGGCCGGAGGCAGCTGAGGCGGTGTTTGGGAGTTCAGGCGCCCGTGGGAACTCTGTCTGTCCCTCAGGGCCCTGTGGGAGCTCCAGGTGATCCAGGGGAACTCCGGGGGACTGTAAAAAGTAAATAGTAAAATAGATGTGAGTCTCAAAGTACATTTTCTGTATGCCTGCCAAATCCTTCTACATTTACTGTAAACCCATCACTTCAGATCGTGCTGCATCAAGTCATATCTTCTATGTAAAATGCATTTTTAAACTTAAGCCAATGGCAATTTCTAAGATGTGCCTCCTCAGACAGTCTCTAAACCCTCCCGAGTTATCTGCTTTACTATTCTGGCGGCTCTTTGCTATCATTTACTTGAGTTGATACGAGTATTTAAGTATTTTCCTCATTATGTTCGCAGAGTCAAGGAGTCACTGAGGTGGAAAAGCCCTCTGAGCCTGTGCAGTGCAGCTGCTCCCCAGCAGTGCCAAGGCCACAGCTGACCCCTGTCCCCCCGCAGTGCCATTAAATCTGATAAACCCCCCAGGGATGGGGACCTCCCTCTGCCCTGAGGCAGTCTGTGCAGGGCTGCACAGCCCTTTGCAGAGGAGTTTTTCCAATATCCAACCTAAACCTCCCCTGGCACAACTCGAGGCTGTGTTGCAGTTGCCCGCAGGGTAGTGCTGTACCACTTAGCTGGGGCACTTTGTACAACTGTTTGTACTGCCTGATGGGGGGAAAGCCTGTTACATGATACTGGGGCAAGCCTCCTTGATGTCCTTACATGAGTGTTTAATCACTGGGATCATACATTGCTGCTCTTTTGCTTTGTACAAGTATTTAAACAGTAAATGGGCATTTCTGAGCCGGATGTGATCCCTTTGTGTAAAGGTAAAGCAGCTCCTAGGCTGTGGTAAGTCCAGATTCAAATCTATGGCCTAAAATGAAAAAACTGGATCTGTACCACAAGTGAGACTGAGTAATCATCATTTGCAAGGATCACAGTCATGCAGAATAGGGAAAACTCAAATAGAAGTTCCTGTTCCCTTAACAGTCAACACAGCTTTTAATTGAAAAAAAAAAAGGTTTAGTGTTGGACCTGACAGTGCTGTGTTAGTGGTTGGACCTGGTGGTTTTGGAGGGCTTTTCCACCTTCAGCAATTCTGGGATGCTGTCACTACAGACTTTGGTAAAAAGTCTCTCTGCATCCTTCTAACCACCCCTTTCAGTTCTGAAGGAGCACAGTGAATTGTCCCTGGACTGACACCCCAGGTGTCCCAGCCTGGCTGCAGAGCAGAGCCCTGGACCCTCAGAGCATCTCTGTGCCCTTCTCTGCAGCTGCTCAAACTGCTCCGTGTCCTTCCTGTGCTGAGCAGCTCTAGGCTGGGTGCAGTGCTCCAGCTGGGAACCTCACCAGAGCCAAATGTGGGCAGTAATCTCTCTCGACCTGCCAGCCACACCAAGGCTGCTATGAGCCAGGTGCCATTGGCCTCTTGCCACCTGGGCACACCTGGCCTCATGTTCAGCCACTGCCACCAGCACCACCAGGTCCTTCCCAGCCCGTCTGGGAGGTGGAAAACACACACTCCTCCTGCTCAGCTCCCAAGCCCGGCATGTTTCATGGGCTTGTTGTGACCCAAGAGCAAGATCCTGGCCTTGCTGACCTGTGCACCACTGGCCTCGGCCTGTCCATCCCATCCCATTGTCCCACCCCATCCCATTGTCCCACCCCATCCCATTGTCCCACCCCATCCGATCCCACCCCATCCCATTATCCCACCCTATCCCAGTATCCCATCCCATTATCCCATCCCATTATCTCATCCCATTATCCCATCCCATTATCCCATCCCATCCCATCGATCCTATCCCATCAATCCCATCCCATCCCACTGATCCCATCCCATTGATCCCATCCCATTATCCCACCTCATCCCATTGTCCCATCCCATTATCCCATCCCATCCCATTATCCCATCCCATCATCCCATTATCCCATCCCATGCCCAGCTTCTTGGGGCAGCAGGTGCCAGTGCCTCACCACCCTCACAGGGAAGGATTTATTCCCAAATCCCATCTAAACCCTGCCCTATGGCCATGGGAAGCCCTTCCAAGTTGTGTTGTCCCTCCAGGCCCTTGTCCATAGTTCCTCCTGAGCTCTCTTGGAGCCCTTTCAGTCACTGGAAGGAGCTCTAAAATCTCCTGCAGCCTTCTCTTCATCAGGGTGCACAACCCCAACCTGTTGGGAAGGAGGAAAGTTTGACAAGAAAGTCTCTCAGATATGGATGCATAGCAGAAAGATTTTTGAATGTAGATTCTGATGAAGTAATAGAGATGGAAACAAGTTTTGATATAGAAAAGAATTGTTGAGCCAGTCTTACTGGATAACCAAGAAGGCAAAGGGTGTGTTAGTTAGAAGGGGTTTTTATGCCTTAGAACAAAGGATAAACCCACCCCAAACAAGAAAATGTTCTCACCAAGCAGAAAGATAGCACAGGAAAGTTGCAAGTAGAAAAAAGGCCTCAGAATTTTCCACTGCAAGAAAACTGAATAACAGCTTCTAGCTTAAACTGTAATGTACTAACTTTTAGTGATTGAAGAACAGTAACATGAGTATGGTAATTACAGGAGTTATGATTGGCTATAGATAATAGTTAAGGTATAGATTGGTTCTACTGTATCAAGATGCTCAGCAAAGAAAAGTATATAATGCATTGTAACCAAAACCAAAGGGTCTCCAGGCCTGCCTGCAGCTGGAGCTGATCGCTGTAGGGCATAGCTCTGTCGCCCACAACCCTGGACTGCTCTAACACCTTGGATGGAATAAACTGCATTTTGGATACACTAAACTGCATTTTGTATCCAATAAACTGCATTTTGGATACAATAAACTGCATTTTGGAGAGCTGCCTGGAGTCCCACATCCCTCATTCAGGCTCTTACACCAGCCCTCTCAGTGTGTGTCCTGAGTCTGTCTCCTTGGCCTGGTCTCTCTGTCCTCCACGTGGCTCCCTTCACTCCTGCTCCTGCTCCAGTCCATCCCTGAGCCCGTCCTGGTCCCATGGCATTCCAGGATGCGTGCAGCTGCCTGCACTCTTGTTGTTATAAACTGTGATTTTTATCACCTGTCCTGCCTCTCCACAGGCCTATGGCATTGTATGGAAAGCAACCGACCGCCAGACAGGAGAAACAGTTGCTGTTAAAAAGATTTTTGATGCTTTCAGGAACAGAACAGATGCTCAGGTGAGAAATTACTGTCCTGATGTGTTCTGAGACATGGTGGGATTCCATAGATATTTTCAGGACTTCTGTCTCTGAAAGATGATAATATGCACATAACAATACAGTCTGCAGCCATACTAGGATAAAAACAACAATAAACATCAAGCTTTGTGTATCATGGCATGTGTAAAAGAGTAGTGGATTTAACCCTGTCATTGAACTGCCTCTCTGTTCTGCTGTTCTCTTGAGGTGATGATAAACTCTTTTTTCTTTATTTCTAGAGGACGTTTCGAGAGATTATGTTCCTGCAGGTAATGTCCATGTTCCCCCTCCTCTCTGATTTTTTTATTATCTCTGATGTCCAAGTATTTTCTTCCCACTGTTTTCCAAAATGCAGCAGTCATTGATTAGTGTTGATAAGTCTTTAATTTTTATTCTTCACCATCTTGGCAAAGAGCCTTTCAGGGTGAACCCACCCAAATAAAACACTCTTCATTTGGGCTTGTTTTTACTCTTTCCCCATCTTTAGCAATGTGTCTGCTGCACAGCACATCAGCACCTGCTGTCACTTATTGCTGCTTTGTGGATAGAAACTATTTTCTCTTACATTTTAACTGCTGTAATTGGAGGATGGCTGGGGTGGGAGAGTGATTTACACTCCAAAATTGTTTTCCTCCATCATGCTATAAGCAATTTAATCACTTAAAATAACCTAACCAAAAGAAAAAGGGAAGTTCTGCAGGGAATAACTTAACACTACTCTTGTTTTCATATAATTAATCTTATCAGTGGCATTCCAGTTATCTGTCCACTCCTCCTTAGATTTAGCATGTTTCTACATGTTTCCAATATTTTGGAATAATGTTGTTATAAATTGATATTTTCTAAGTGAAATAACACTTAGAAATATTCACAAGTGAGGCAGGGCTCATAGAAGAGGTATTTCCTAAGACTGCCAAGTTTAAGTAGGAAAGAGATTATTTTTTTAACTTTTTAGTCATTCTTGAAGCCTGAAATACAAACTGAAAACTTTAAAGCTAAAAATTAACATTCCTTAGAAATTAAAAATAAACATTCCTTAGAAATGAACTACCTTAGAAGTTTGATCATCTCTGAAGGTGCAGCACTCCTGGAATGGATGGATGGAGTAGGAGCAGGGGAAAAAAGGATATTTATTCTGAAGGAAAGGAGGAGTCACTTGGCAGAGGAGGGCAGGGAGAGGGAAGTTAATGTGCTGCTCAGCCCATACTTCCATAGCTTCTGGTGCTTAGTAGACTTTAAGAATTTTAGTTTCCTCTACTATTTTAAACCTCTTTCTTGACATTCAAGACTGAGGGTTCAGAAAGGAAAAGATGTGAAAAATACTCCGTTATTCATAATTGCATGTTTGTCTTAATTTGTTTGTCTGTGCATAATAATTGTTTAGTTCAATCTTGATGTTGATCACGAGGTCATTTGATGGACTAGATTATTGTTTTATGTTGTGTATCTCAATTATTCTAATTGAGAAGTTGCTGTAGAGTCTGGGGTGTGAATGATTCTCTGATACTCTGGTCATTGCAGGTTTTGTGTTTGCTGTTCAGTTGTAGTTTATGGGTGTATTTCAGGCCAATTTTAGAATGTCATTTTGGTAGGTGTATTAGTAGCATTATTATTCTTTAAGCAAAGGTTAATAGAACTGGCCCTAACAAGGTTTATTTTCAAGGTAACGTGGTTTTTTAGTACAGGCTGAAGTTTTGTCATGACTTTCTGTTATCAGTTCCAGGGCAAGGCAGTGTGAGACAGTGGAATTTTCCTTCTTAAATAGCACTTCAGTAACACTGTCCAGATTTAGCTGCATCTCTAGAACAATACCCCCTTTTGGGTAAAAACCTTCTTTAGATCATTTGGATGGGTATCGTGGCTAGCTCAGAATGAAAACGAAGTGTGTGATGGGCTGGTTGTGCCTCACTGCCATGTGGGTGTGTTTCCACAGGCTGCTGCAGGTGAATGTGTTGTTTTGGGAGCTGTCCTGGATGTTACACATCATAAAATGTCACAGTATTATGAAGTGTTTACAGTGTCCCTGGCTGCACAGAAGTGAGAAATAAAGCTGGGGATGAACTTCAGGATCCCATGATGTCAGTCATGGGAAATGTCAATGTCAGTCTGCAGAAATGTGAGGCTGGCCTCCACCTGCAGTGTGGTACCTGTGGTACCTGTGTTACCTGTGTTCAGTCTCCATGCAGTCAGTTCCTCAGTGCAGCCCATGAGTGTCTGAGCCAGCCCTCACATCGACATGTTCTGATTGTTTGGGGTTTTGGCTATCGATGTTGATGACAGCTATGATCTATTTTCTTGCCACAATAATTCTAATTCACAATAAAACGTATGATTTTGACAGCTGGGTCTCTTCCCTGTGCAGGAATTTGGAGAACATCCTAATATCATCAAGCTACTTGATGTTATCCCAGCAGAGAATGACAAGGACATCTACCTCATCTTCGAATCCATGGGTGAGACCCAGCACTGCAGCAGCCAGACAAACCCAGCCTCTCTTGGGAGTTATCTTTGTTACCACTTTTATACTGACTGCTCATGGTACTATTGATATTTACTGATGTCAGTATATTACTGGTGTATTACAGAGACTGATTTACATGCTGTGATTAAGAAGGGGAATTTGCTGAAAGACATCCACAAGTGTTACATTCTCTACCAGCTCCTGAAGGCAACTAAATTCATCCACTCAGGGAATGTTATTCACAGGGATCAGAAGGTACACCTCAGTCATGGTCTATGTTCTTCACTCCAGTTTTCTGTTGAACAGAATTGATTTGGGATGGAAGGGACCTTCAAAGCCTGTTCCCACACCCTGCCATTGACAGGGCACCTTCCACTATCCCAGGTTGCTCCAAGCCCTGTCCAGTTTTGGACACTGCCAGGGATGCCATGGCTGTGCCACAGCCTCACTGCTTTCACAGGGCAGAATTCCTTCCCAATATCCCATCTAACCCTGCCCTGTGCCAGTTCCCAGTATCCCATCTAACCCTGCCCTCTGCCAGTTCCCAATATCCCATTTAACCCTGGCCTGTGCCAGTTCCCAATATCCCATTTAACCCTGGCCTGTGCCAGTTCCCAATATCCCATCTAACCCTGCTCATCTAACCCTGCCCTCTGCCAGTTCCCAGTATCCCATCTAACCCTGCCCTCTGCCAGTTCCCAATATCCCATTTAACCCTTCCCTATGCCAGTGGGGAGCCGTTCCCCCTGAGCTGTCCAGACTGTTTTCAAAGTCCTTCTCAAGCACTTTGGTCACCCCTTTAGGTACTTGAAGGGCTCTGAGGTCTCCCCTGGAGCCTTTTGTCCCCACAGCCCCAGCTGTCCCATCCTGTGTCCGTAGGAGAAGTATGAAGACATGTACAAGTGTGAGACTAGACAAGAGCCTTGATAATTGCTATTCGGAGATGACGGGTTGTGCCGTGTCCCCTGCAGCCCTCCAACGTGCTGCTGGATGCGCAGTGCCGGGTGAAGCTCTGTGACTTCGGGCTGGCGCGCTCGCTGTGCCAGCGGGGGGAGCCCCGGCCCGGCCCCGCGCTCACCGAGTACGTGGCCACGCGCTGGTACCGAGCGCCCGAGATCCTGCTGGCCTCCCGCCGGTGAGTCCCTGCTCACTCGCACCTTTCTTTGTCTGAAAGTCCGCAGTCTTTCCATCGTCAGTGTCACCAGATGCTGTGTCATGTCAGCAGTCTGCTTTCTCAGTGTGCAATTGAACTTTTGCAACACAAAAACCTCTTAAGGTGGACGTGTCCTTCCTGTTGTGAAGAACGCCAATAACTTGTTTTTAAAATTTTAAAAGTTTAATAGTAATAAAATGGTTATAAAAATAGGAATACAATTAGAGTAATAGTAATTTGGACAAATTGAATTAGGACAATATGAGACAATAAAGACAAAGAGTTATGGACAGTCCAGGTACCTCTTTCTGGGCAAAATAAGCCTGAAAAAGGACCCCTGTTAACAGAGGATTAACCCTTAAAAGCAATAGCCTGTTGCATATTCATACACTTCATACATGATGCATAAATTCCATTCAAATACAGGATTCTGTCTGGTCATCCTCAGCTTCTTCCTCTGAATCCTAACAGTGCCTTCGAGGCGGGAAGAAGTTAATTTCTTCTGATAAGAGGGCAATAAATTCTTTTTCTCTGAAAGATTTAGTGCTCTCTGGTGCGAGTGCCTCATTCCTTTCTTTAAAAAATCCCACTAACATAGTTCTTATTTTAACTACAGAAGTCACCTTTTAATTACAAGACTACATTTATTATTAAAATGTTAATACAGCACTACTAATCAATACACCAAAATACATATGGTAAATATCTGCGTAGAGCCATGTAATATTCACTTTTCACACTGTGTTCTTAGAGTGTCAATGGACATACACGAGCAGCTCATCTGCTTGTCACCCTTTCTCCCACCAGACTTAAGTCTTCTCCCTTAAACCCACAACTTTCCAACATCTGCTTGAGAACCTGAATCCTCTTTTCCATACTGAAGTGGTGTTTTTTGATAGACCTTCACAAAATATTCCCTAATCAAATTTTAAACCAGCTGCCTGTTTGTTGGGATTAGTCCTTTCCTTAAAAATTAAATATGAAGAGCCAGAAAAGTCAATAAATAGATGCGGGGTATTATCCTGAATTTTAGGTGTGGGTGTTTTGCAAACTGTCCTATACCCACTGTTTGGCATTTACTTTGCTTAAAAATGTAATTTTTAAGTAATTGCGACTACTCTGTACGTACATTATGACCAAAGAACAATGTGTATCTTTATTCTTGGTCATATGAAAAGGGTATAATACCTTGTTCTGGCATTACCTTTAATATATTACCTTGTTCTAGCATTTCCCTGTAACGTATTTCCTTTTATATTTTTTTAGACTATACTTTGAGAAGGATAAATCTCCTTTCTGTTTCATTCTTGCCAGTCTCATGATTCCCAAATGTTATTCAATTTATAGTTCAAACCTGTGAGCGTTTATATTTGAGAAGTCACCAAGCACGCTTTCTAGCAAATAAATCAATGCAGGTGATGTGAATACCAGGTACAGGAAAATATTTGCTTGATTTAATCCTACCTCTGTTCTGTTCCTGTTTATAGTTACACTAAGGGTGTGGACATGTGGAGCATTGGCTGTATTCTTGGAGAGATGCTGCTTGGAAAGCCTCTTTTTCCTGGAACATCAACAATGAACCAGATAGAGCAGATCCTGAGGGTCATCCCTTCCCCGTCCCCAGAAGGTGGGACCCTGCTGTGGGGAAAGGGATCTAGAGAAGGGCTCCAGTGCAAGAAAGCAGCCTGGCTGGGTCAGGGAAGGAGGAATCTCATTCATTCTGGCACCTTTCCAAAGGAATTAAAATCCTCATCTTGAATGTCAGTGTTAGAAAAAATCAGAAATTCAGATGTCGTGGTGCTCTGCATCTGTTGCTGTGAGAATGCAAGTTTATGAAGTGTATGATTAATAAATAGGAATTCAAAAATCAACTTAGAAAATTCGTAAGTAAGTATTCCATCCCCCTTCCATAGATCTCCGACCGAGTTCTGTGTGGATAATTTCCTACATTAATATCAAATGTTGGCTTTCCTTCATAAACTGTGCAGCTCTGCTAATCCTCATCTTGGCAGTAACAATATGTTTTAATTCTTGCAGATATTTTGGCTCTGCAGTCGGAGTACAAGGCCTCAGTTATTAAGCACATGAGTTCCAGGTAAGCCTGAGGTGTTTGTGGGTCTCAGATCATCTAATGTAGGACCCTGGAGTCACAGAACCACAGAACAGTTTGGGTGGGAAGGGATCTCAAAGCTCACTTCATTCCACTCCCTGACATGGACAGGGACACCTTTCACAGGACCAGGCTGCTCCAAGCCCCATCCAGCCTGGGCTTCCAGGGATGGGGCAGCCACAGCTTCTCCAGGAAACCTTTCCAGTCCCTCAGTACCCTCACAAGCAGTAATTCCTTCCCAGTATCCCATCTAACCCTGCCCTCTGGCAGTGGGAAGCCCTTCCCACTTGTGCTGTCACTCCACACCCTTGTTGAAAGTCCCTCTCCAGCTGCCTTTGAGCCTGTTACAGACTGGAAGGGGCTCTGAGTTGTCTCCTTAAATAAAAATAATTTAAAATATGAGTAAGATTTGGTGCTTAAAACTGATTTTTTTTCAAGATACTTTCTTCTTCATTATGTTCACAATTGTATTTGGGATTTCAAAATCCAAAACCAGATTTTTAAATTTTATCTTCTCTGTAAATTACAGAGAAGTATGTTTCTGAGGTCTACAGTAATCTGAGGTCTACATTTGCAGGATCATGGGGCTGGGAAGTGATGAGCTTTAAGGTTCCTTCCTGGCCAAACCATTCTAAGATTCAGTGATTATGGCACACTTGGTGAGTGAACTTGTGCCTGGTGTCACCTTGGCATGATCCTGGAGCTGTCATTCCTGCCTTCTCTGGAAATTAGACACTGAGAGCTTGTATAATTTCCTTCTGACTTCTAGGCAGCGAGTGGCATTTGAGGAGATTTTCCCACCCTCCACTCCACTGCCTGCCTTGGATCTGCTGAAGAAACTTCTGGTCTTTAACCCTGACAAAAGGCTCACAGCAGAGGAGGCTCTGCAGCATCCTTACGTGAGCAGGTGAGAGTGACACCAGTGTGCAGCTTCCCCTGATGCCTTCTGAGACATTACAAACCTGCCCTTGGCTCAAATTTTCTTTAAATGCATTAGAGAAAAAATGGCAAAGCTAATTCTTTATTTTCTCCAACCCTATTTACATGCGCTTGTTTAACAATCCTGTTTAAATTTTAATAATCTGTTTCCAGTCAGTGAATTACATGATGTGTTCTCATTCCCTCAGATTCCACTGTCCTTCCAGGGAACCCTCTTTGGATTTTGATGTGATCCTTCCTTTGGGTGATGATGTCCAGCTGTCTGTGGCAGAATATAGAAATAAATTATATGAGGTATTTTTGTTCTATTTACCAAAATCCTAATCCTCCAGGTAACCTGCCATTCTTGCACACACTTACCAAATTCTGTCATTGTCTTGTCTCTGTGTTCCCCTGGGTTTTCTGTACCTGCTGGCACTGTTACACCTGGGTGTTTGATCAGTTCCATTCTGTCCTAATATTTGAGAGACCTTTACATGTAAAATTCACACAGGGGAAACAAAAATCTCTGAAGTATGATGTCTGAGAAAGATTCACAGAATGGTTTGGGTTGAAAGGTACTTTAAAGATCATCTAGTTGCAAAATTATACTTGTTACTTACCCTGCAAAATAAATTGCAGATATTTATAAGTATTCTTCTTTGTTTTGATGTTTTATTTTTCTGCTGTATTGCTGTGTTAAGTCTAAGTAGCTTTTCTGTTCTGCAGATGATCCTTGAAAAGAAGCAAAAGAACCTTCCAAAGGAGCCAGGGCAGAGAGAAAACATTCAGCTGAGCCAGTCTGAGTGCAGCACAGCTCAGCCAGGTGTCAGCTCAGAGGCTGCACCCACCAGGAAAGGGCAGCAAGAGCCAGCACCCCCTGTGCCAAACCATCCACATGTGCCCCCTGCAGCTACAGCTGGGGCCCAGCCTGCAGGGCCCAGCCAAAGAAAGGACTTGGGGCAGAGACCCCAGATGAGTGTGATGATGTACAACCCCATCACACACACCACTGTGCAGAGTGGGTACCACCTCCTACACCGGCGTGTGACACACCTTGGGCTGTTGTGTGGGGAAGAGAGCGTGAGTGCTGTGAAATAAATGAGGGGAATTTGCATGGTGAGATGAGGAGCTGGAAGTGTGGGAGGGACGTGACATAAGAACAAAACACTGGTGAATGAGTGTTGAGTATGGGACTGTCTCTGCCTCAGTCAATGTGTTCTGCTGATTTTCCTACTTTCTCTCATGTTTTTCCTTCTGCAGGAAATGCAAATCCTGGTGCTGGGATCAGGAACTGTTCTGCACCACCTCAACAGTCCAGAATCCCCAACAATGAGAAACTAGGGAGACAAATCACATGGCCAAACACTCAGCTCTCTCCTACAAGTGTGCAGAACCTTTACAATGTGAGTAGCTTAACTTCTAGCCCTTACCTGTGCTTGCCTGGGTCACAGCAACTCCCTGTAGCGCTCCAGAAAGCTGGAAAGGGTCACCTGCTGGTGCTGATGACAGCAGCTGAAGATGAGCCAAGGTGGGCAAGAGGCCAGAGGTGCCTGGCTTGTGGCAGCCACGGTGTGGCCAGACAGCAGGGCAGTGACCATCCCCTGTGCTGGGCACTGCTGAGGGACCTCCAGCCCTGGGGGCAAGGTTGGGCTCTTCACAACAAGAAAGGAGGAGCCCCATGGAGGGACTAGAGTGTGCCCAGAGAAGGGAACAGAGCTGGGGGAACAGAGCTACTGGAACTGCAGCAGCAGCTGTGGAGAGAAGAGGCACAGGGAGGACATTCTCACTCTCTGCAGCTTCCTGATTGGAAGGTGCAGCCAGGTGGGGTCAGGGTCTCCTCAGGAAACAGCGATGGGATGAGAGGAAACTGCCTCAGGTGGTTCCAGGGGAGGTTTAGTTGGATATTGGAAAAAACCCACCTGTAAAGGGCTGTGCAGCCCTGGCACAGATCGCCTCAGGGCAGTGGTGGAGTCCCCATCTCCTGGGGGCTTTAACAGATTTAATGGCACTTGGGGTCAGGGGTCAGTGATGGCCTTGGCAGTGCTGGGGGAGCAGCTGGACACAATGGGCCCAGAAGTCTTTTAGTGATTCTCTGATTTTGTGATTCTGTGGATCTAATGGGTTGCTGTTGCTGAGCTGTGAGGGTGTCAGTCCTGTCCTCTCTGCTCCTTCTCTTCCCTGATTTTGGCCATGCTTCCTTGGAGAAGTCCTCCCCTCACTGGGTGCTTTAATGACCTCTTGCTCCTGCTGTTTTCCTTCCTGAGCTGGCTGCCTGCTGCCTGCTGGCACCTGCAGAGGTGACGGAGGAACCTTGTGACAAATGAAGGGCATGGAAGGAGGCAGCACAGATTCACTGCATCACAGACTGCCTGGGTTGGAAGGCACCTAAAGGGAGGTTCCACCCCTCTGCCGTGGTCAGGAACAGCTTCCACTAGTCCAGGTTGTCAGAAACCTTCAGGCATTTCCAGTAGCACACTTGTAGACCACCTTTCAGTCCCTCTAATTTGGAATCCCTTCCAAAATGTTTTCAGAGAAAGACAAGCCATTAATTCCCCAAGATGAGATTGTGGAGCTTGCTGTACATGCAGGTGTAGACATAACCAATGCATTTGGAAGGATCTTCAGGGAATTCCGACCAATTTTCTGTGACAAGAGCAGAAGAGAGAGATCAGCCTACACATGCCCTGAGTTTGTGTTTGTTTCCTGAGAGGAAACAAAGCCAAACCTGTGTCCTATTTGCACTCCAGAAAGCTGATTCTGGCTTATTAACTTTTCTTTCTCACACAGAATCCCAGAAACTCTCAGTGTCCCAGCAAGGATGTTCGTCCCCTTCTGAAGCCCAGTAAAAAGATGTTCCAGATCACTGCAAATGTGGGAGCTGCAGGTGACCCAAGGGCATCCATGGGCAGCTACTCGCAGGCCTATGGAACCATCAGTAAATCTGCACTGCAAAGCCTTCCAATAGCAAAGGCCTCCAAGAACCCTGAGCAGTGACTGGAGATGGTCCAGACAGGTGGAGCACAGCTCATCCCTCAGCCCTGACAGGGCAAGAGCAGCAGGGGAGAGCACTCCAGGAGGAAATGCTTTATTCACTACTCAGGACCATGTCCTCCTCTGCTCTGGACAAGCTCATGGGAAAGGGAATCCCACTCCTCTGCCTTCCAGTCTCAGCAGGCAAGGACTCAGCGTGTCTGCTCTCACACCATGAGAGCAGTGAACGCTGCCACTTCACACTCATTGTTTGAATTACTGCAAAAACCACAGAAAACTGCATTGTTCTGATACTGGAGTAGTTTTTAGACATATTCAGGGTCCAGGGGAACCTCCTGAAGTTCAACAAGGCCTAGTGCAAGGCCAAGAAAATACTCTGAAGGCTTGAGTCCTTCCGCTCTGGAGATAGGCTGGGAGAACTGGAGGTGTCGAGCCTAGAGGAAAGAAGGCTCCAGGAACACCTCAGAGCCCCTTAAAGGGGCTCCAGGAGAGCTGGAGAGAGACTTTGGACAGGGGCCTGGAGTGACAGGACAAGGGGAATGGCTCCCAGTGCCAGAGGGCAGGGGTGGATGGGGTGTTGGGAAGAAATCCTTTCCTGTGAGGGTGGCAGGCCTGGCACAGGGTGCCCAGAGCAGCTGTGGCTGCCCCTGCATCCCTGGCAGTGCCCCAGGCCAGGCTGGACAGGGCTGGGAGCAGCCTGGGACAGTGGGAGGTGTCCCTGCCATGCCAGGCAGGGTTGGGACTGGGTGACCTTTAAAAGGTCCTTTCCAACCCATCCCAGGATTCTTCAGCAGTCTGCCTAAATGATGGATATTCTTTTGAGCAGAACAGGTAACTTCTCTGAAGACCTAACTCTTCACAGATAATCTTACAGCCCTTCACTCATTTCTATGACTGTTCTAGGCTAGATGAACAGAATTCATTCTGGTCTGGTTTTGTTAAAATAATTTGAAATACAGGTGGGTTCTCCTATAATATTTAACAACTTCTCTAGTACGTAATACTCTAATAATAAATCCTTTATATTGCACTGCAGAAACTTTGTCTTCACGCAGTATTTGCTGTGTTGAGAGGGAAACTGCCTATTGGTAGGGCTGTCTTCTTCAAAGAATAATTGGTCATTTTTATTGGTTTTGCTTTCAGAAAGCAAAGTTTCATGAGGTACTATTGCTGAGATATTGTAAAGGTGTAGCCAGTCTACAGTGGGACTACAGGAAACTTTATATTCCTGCTTCAGTGATGGTTTTGGATACATTTTCCTCATTAACTTGAAGCTCTTGTCTCTGTCCCTGAGGTTTTACTCTGCCTGTGATCAATGATTGTAATTCCCCCCAGCTCTCTCAGCTGCTCTAGACCTGTCACCTCATGAACTCCACACTGCTTGGCCAAGGCAGGACTTTAGATACTTATTTAAACTGAGACTCGTCTGAAAAAGCCTCCTAAAGCCAAGCCCTTCTCCGTCAGTAGCACCTCAGCAGCTTCTTTGAGCTCAGCCTCTAAAGCAGATAATTCCCTTTACACAGGGGAACAAACCAGGCCCCACAGGCTCAGTAAACACAAAAGCTGGAGAAGATCAGAACCACAGATAAGCCGGAACTTTGATTACAAATATTTTTTGTATGCACACCTTCAAAAAGGTGCCTCCTGTGTCTGATTCATTGTGAGATACAGAAAAAGCATAACTGCACCTGAGAAAACACTGAGCTTTAAATACTTTTTTCCAGTTAATACCTGTGTGTGTGTGTCTGTATGTATTTCTCTTTTCTGGCCCAAACTGAAGTACTGAATTTTCTGGTTTTCTTTTTTTTCTGAAATTTGAATTTTTTTTTTCTGCTGAAAATACTCCTTGGGTTTAACAGAGACTATCACTTAGTTTGGACAGTAACAGAGACTTGTTTTTTAAGCACGTTGGCATTTTAATTGTTTTATTTGGAACATACTGTGATAAGGTTTGATACCACCTGACTTTATTGAGCAAACTGTGCCGTGGGAGGCTCACGCTGGATACATTTCTGCTCACTAATGAAGAAGAGCATTGCCATTGGGGTTTGCAGCCATCATGGACAAGTTTCTTCCTCGTTTCCCTGTGACAGTCAGTGATTAAATGGAATTAAATAGGATTTCTAGGATCATTTTTTGGTCTTGAAGGTCCCCAGGATTTTGGGCATGAATTTTCCCATTTTCTTGTCTTTGGCATCTGTGTCATATTCCTCTTCACTGGGACTAGTGTGCTCATCCTTCTTGCAGAACACCTCAAACCTGCTGTAGACTCGCTTCTCCTTCCTCATGTTCTCCATCTTCTTGAGGAGGGTGTCTCTGTCCTCCGACGGCTGCCGCTGCAGGTTCCGCTTCTGGCTCCCAAAGCTCTCTGACCTGTGGATGTTGCAGCTTTTCTCCTTTTCCCCTTTTCTTTCCAAGCTTGTGGTGGACCTGGAGAGGTCGGGGTTGCTGGTGGACGGCAGCTGCTTGGCCAGCTCGGCTCTGTTCTTCTGGCTGTTGGCAGAGATCTGCTCCAGGATCACCTTGGTGTCATCGCGCAGGTTGCTGCTGTACAGGATGTTGGCTGTGGAGGACGGGAACCTCCCCTGCGTTGTCTGGCTGCTCTTGGGGGGCAGTGGGGCTGCGAATTTGGGGGGTTTTTCTTCCTCCATTGCTTCCTGGCAGTCCCCTATGGATGATCGTTTGAGCACCACTGCCTGCTTGTCACATTTCCCACTCTCAGAAGCAGGTTCCTCCTCCAATTTCTTTTCACCTTTTGGGTTCAAAAACTGCTTCAGCCGTAGTGACCCTTTTCTTAAAAACTCCATGGGATTTTGCTCTTGTTTTGAACAGTCTTCCTCAGACTTGTTGAGAGAGCTGTCAGACCCTTGACTTCTGGACAGGCTTTCTAGAACTGAGGACGTAGTACTTGTCCTCACCTGTGGTTTCTTAATTTCTGTGTTGACTAATTTTGGAGAGTCTTCTCTGAAGGTCACTCTGTCCTTCTTCTCTGGAAGAGCCAATTTCTGAGTGTCTCCTACAAATATCAGACTCTCCTTCTCTGGAAGAGGAGGTTTGTTCTCGATGGGGTAAAACCGGGATGACAGTTTGTCCACCTTAGTGCCAAGATGTCCCAGGGGATCTTTACTCAACGCGTCCCCAAGCTGGGGGGTGGATGAGGCCATTCCAAATGCTCTGTCCAAATCCCCATGCATCTTGTAAGTACTGCAGGAGTCTTTGGAGTCCAGCACCCTGCTCTCCAGAATCTTATACTGCACAGATTTGGTACATTTCTTCTCCGTATTCTGAGATTCCTCCTGTAGGTAACCTGAAACAGCTTTGGTGTGGGTGACCGTGCCCCGTTCCATGTCCTTGCCTACAGCTTTGTACTTCTCCAGCAGCTCGGCCACTTTGGAGGAGGCAGCCGTCTTGATGGTTTCATTGTCCTTTGTTAACTCACTGGACATTTGCTCTTTCTGGATCATCTGCACCTTTTCTATTGTGGTGTTGGGCTGATCTAATTTGGCAGCACTGAAAATCAGAGAGGACCTGAGCCTGGAGCTCCTCTGGATCAAGGGATTTATTCTGGACCTGAAGGCATCTGGTTTCATGATGGAGGTTTCTTCACCTGCTCTATCAGAATCCGCAGATTCCTTGGCACTGTCAATTCCCAGTTTGCTGCTGAAGGGCGTGGGGGGTTTGAAGGCTGGGACGAGGTCAGTGGGGTGCTTTGTGAGGGGATCCCCCAGAGCATCGTTGTACGCCTCGGACTCCATCGGCATTGGGAGCCCCTCATCTGGTTCCGACTGGTACGCGCTGAGGTACGAGGAAATCCTCCAGTTCCGCAAGCCCGTTCTGTTTTCCTGCGTGCTCTTGTCGTCATCCTGCTCCTCATCCTTGTCCTGCAGGAACAGGCGCTGCTCCAGGCTCTGCTTCTGCGTGGGAGAAGTCTGGCAGATGAATTTCTGTCCAATGTTCTGCCTCCGTAGCATCATTCCCATGGGGCCATTGCCCGCGGGATTCAGCTGGTCGGAGCCGTGTCTCACCTCCCTGGAAGAATTGGAGGGCACGTAGTCCAGCCGCAGGGGAAAACCCTCCTGTGAATAACTGGGCTCCAGTTCAGGGTATCGGGGTCCCTCTCCATAGTCTTCCAGCTCATTGAATCCCGGCCTCCCCCCTCGAATCCTCTCAAAGAATCCCTGAGGTCTGCCAGGAAGATGGGGATGTTCAAACTGGTACTGGTAGAACTGGTCCTTCTGGAAATGACTGGATTGGATTTTGAACTCGTCCATGTTGTTCATGAACATCTGCCGGGTGTACTGCTTGGCAGAGGCAAAATTTTCAAACGTTCCTTCTGCAAAACTGTGTCTCTTAAAAGCATCCAGCTCCAGCTGCTTGGAACGGAGGAAGCCCCTGACGGGATCCATCTGGGAATTCTCCATTTCCACCTTTTTGTACATCCGCATGGCCGACCCCTCCACGGTGTGCCGCAGCATGTCGTCCCGCCGGAAATTGGACAGGAAGTACCTGTCGGGATCCACCCTGTCCATGAAGGAGGGGAAGAGGCTCTCGTCCCTCTGGAACATCAGGGGCCCTTTCTTGGGGAAGAAGGGCATGTTATTGCCAAAGGGAGCCAGGGCAAAGTTGTTCTCTGCCTTTGCCAGGACGTTGGCTGGAGGAACCAGAGGCTCTGACTGTGCAAACAGAATGCGGAATTCTTCATCAAAGCTGGCCACCAGCTCACCCTGGAAGATGTGGGCAATGCTCCTGTGAATCTTCTCAAAGGACCACATGAAACTGAAGAGAGAACAGAAGTGATGGAGTAACTCATCTGTACCTGTTTTCATTAAAACATTTGCTCACCTGAAGCAAATTCTAAATTTTCTGGTTGGGCAGAAATAGGGCAAAATAAAGGCAGACAATTCCCTTGCAACTGTGTGTTACACATGACTGTTCCCAAGCCTAACAGCTTGACTGATTTGGGATCACATTGTTGCAGAGAATTTTAAAAAGCAGTAAATTATTTCTGTTCTGAAAAGCCAGTCAGTTATGTCACCCAGAGTGATCTGATGATAGTCCTTGTGTGAAGCAGATGTTCCTGTTTTTAGCACTGTCAGTAATGACCTGGACAACAGTCAGTGTGTCCCCTCAGCACCTGGCAGGTGACACCAGTCAGGGGGACCCCAGAGGCTGGGAGATGTGCTGACAGAACCTCTGAAAACACAAACCCAAGATCTTACTCCTGGAGTGGCACAGCCTTTCCACCCACACAGTTTGAGGGGACTGAACAGAGGAGCGGGGCTGGAAATGGGGGAGGAAAATGTTCAGTGTTATGGCATTCATCTTCCCAGGTCAAGCTCTGTTTTTTTCCCCTGTTTGCTGAGCGATGGGAAGCAGGGAAGGATCCCTTACTTTGCCCTGCCTTGTGTGTGCAGGTTTGCTGCAGCTGTTAAAACTGTATCACAACCCAGGAGTGTTCCCACCTTCACAGTTCTCTACCACATCCTGCTGGGAATGATGAGAGACACCTTTGTGAGGCTTGGCTGCCTGCTGGGCTTAACTAAAAACCCTTAGAATTACTGTATTTTTTTTTCCCCCACAGATTTTTTAATTCTTAACCTGAAGGAAGCTTGGTTTGGGTTGTCTGGGCTCAAGGCCTTCTTCAGTTGGTGTATCTACCTCTACTGCAGAATGGAGTATTTTTCCCACAAAATTGCTACTCAGTGTCCTTCCTCAGTGAGCAAAACTTGTGTCCCTGATATCCATGTGGTAGTGCCAGAACGCTGCTTTACCAATTCACCAGCCAGTCTCTCAGAATCCCAGACAGGTTTGGGTTGGAAGGGACCAACACCTTGTTTCAACCCCCTGCCATGTGCAGAGACACCTTCCACTAGCTCAGGCTGCTCCAAGCCTTGGTGAGCCACACCTTGAATGCTCCCACAACTTCCTACTTCAGGAATGATACAATATTGGAAAGCCCAAAGCACATGGAAGTGTGGCAGAAGCAGTCCTGAACAATTTACTGGATGCTCTCACAAACAAGAAATGATCCAATCGGAACAGTTTGTTGTTTGTACAGCATCAAATGTCAGTAACTCTTTTCAAACATCAGGGAAAAAAACCAAAGTGAAATCTTACTGTCATGGAATGTGCACTTTAATCAGATTCTTACATTTTTTTCTTCATATACTGTGGTTTTAAGTACCCCTAATTCTATTTGCTGAACTTCCACGAGAAGCAACTCATGGTAGGCTTGGATCAACCGGGCCTAGAAGTTTCCCTGCCAACAGCACGGGGAGAAACCATATGAGCTTTAGGGTCTGTCCAACCCAAACCATTCTGTGGTTCTATGATTACATTCTCAGAGCATGTCAGGTGTTTACCCCATCACCCTTTTAATATGTGAAGGAGAAATTCTTCTACTGCAACTCACTAAAAACATTTATTCTGCCAGAAATGAATGTCTTAGCTGGTAAGACCGTTATTCCCAAAAGGATGGTAATGTGTTAATGGCTGCTCTCAATCCTAACTAAAACCACCCCCTACTGAAAGCACCCACCTCTGTTGCCCAGAAAAGCTCTCATCCCTGGAAGTGTCCCAGGCCAGGCTGGATGGGGCTGGGAGCAGCCTGGGACAGTGGAAGGTGTCCCTGCCCGTGTGGGGCTGTGGGGGTGGAACAAGATGAGCTTTAAAGTCCCTTCTCACACAAACCATGCTGTGATTTAATGATTCTGTGAGTGGAGGTCCAAGTTCATTTGGTCCAGGCTAAGATGCAAATCTTGCACTCCTCATGCTATGGCAAATTCTCCCTGGGGATCGGATGGGAGCTGAGCTCCTCTGCAGCCAGCCCCGTGCACAAAGCCCCTGAGTGTCTCTCTCTGAGCTGGACAGGGCTCCTCACCTGTAGTTGCCACTCAGCACCACCATGCAGTCCACCAGCAGGAACTTCTCCTTCAGGTGCCCCTTGAAGGACATCCCTGTGCGGCAGTAGTAGGTTGGGCCAGACACCGTCCTCACCCTCAGGAACTGCAGACCAGGAAGGCACAGACTCAGGTGGGACCCCCATTCCCTCCCCTGCCCTCCTTCCCTGCCTCCTTTAACCCATCCAGCCCCATTGGGGTTATCCAGCTCCACACAGCCTGCACACAGCCATGTACAAACCCCTTTCTCAGCACTCCTCCAGCCCTCAGCCCATGTCGTGCCAGCTCTCCTGGCTTTCCTTCACCTCATCTTTCACCAGGTTCTCCCCCTTGTCAGGTGTTTCCTGCCATACTGGCCTCTGTGTGCAGGACACACCCCCTCAGGACACCCATCAGGTAGGGCAGATCTTTGCTCACCTCCACATAGTTGAGGTTGACTCTGCACTTGGCAGCTGTGTCGAGGAAGAGCTGGGAGTTCATTTCATCCAGCAGGATGTAGACAGGCACCCGGCGAGAAGCAGCATCCAGCACCTCGAACAGCAGATCCACGTCGGTGAAAACATCCATCACGATGGCCACCACCTGGCAAGGGGTGCAGGAGGACTCATGAGCCCCTGTGCTGCCCTGACCCACTGTATATCCCAGCTTCTCACACCCCACAGCTGCCCTGTCCCCAGCTCAGCTTCCTTCTCAAACAGGGAACATCCCAATTAAAGGTCCCCTTAAGCACTGTGGGCCCCAACTGGAAGGAGAATTTCTGCCCAGGAAGGTGCACGTTCTGTGTTATGCAGGAAAGGGGAAACCTCCCTGCGCACTTCCCGACTCATCAATTCAATAATTCCATGAATTTTTTGGCCATGTAATCACACTGGATGGTGTATGGAGCTTCTCTCCCCACTCCAACATCCCTGTGCCATTTTTGGGTAACTTCCTGGCCAGCATTCAGGCAGCCATTCTCAGCTGCATCCATGTGCTGATTTTATGGGAAGCAGATTCACAGGTCTACCTTCCTGTCCTTCCCAGCTCCCTGAGTGAAAATACTTGATGGAAAGGGTGTAAGGAAGGAGAAAACTCTTCTCAATGGTGCCCAGTGGGAGGACAAGGACAGACTGAAACACAGGAAATTACAGATCAGTTACAGAAGAGCTTCTGGGACTGTAAGGAGACCATCAGCATGGAACAGGCTGTCCAGAAAGGTTTAGTCTCCACCTTTGGAGACGCTCAATGACACATCCTGAGTGACCCTCTCTAAGTCACCTCCTCTGAGCAGGGGAGTGCACAGGACCAGCTCTAGAGGCCCCTTCCAATCTCTGATGTTTTGGGATTCTGTGAACTCCTGGTGTGTTTTAGCAAGGCCTAGGACACGGTGCCATGACAGCAGAGCAGAGACAAGCTTTGATGCAGTCAGTGCTGGATTTGGATCATCCTGCTCCTCTGTCAGGTTCTGGAAGCAGAGTTTTGGAAATTAGCAGAGGACCTGATGTTCCTCAGCCTGGAGAAGAGAAGGCTCCAGGAAAACCTTACAGCCCCTTCCAGTGCCTAAAGTGGCTCCGAGAGCTCAGGAGGAATTTTGGACAAGGGCCTGGAGTGACAAAACAAGGGGAGTGGCTTTACACTGCCACAGGGCAGAGTTAGATGAGATATTGGGAAGAAATTGTTCCCTGTGAGGGGGATCAGGCCCTGGTACAGCATGCCCTGGGCAGCTCTGGCTGCCCCATTCCTGAAAGTGTCCAAGAGCAGGTTGGAGGAGGCTTGGAGCAAGCTGGGCTAGTGGAAGGTGTCCATTCCCATGGCAGGGGGGTGGAACTGGATGAGCTTTAACCCAAACCACGGCACTATGATTCTCCTCCTGATGCTTCTCTGGCGCACGTGTGGTTTTAGCTCTGCTCTGGCTGGGCTCTCCCTGTCTCACCTGCTGAGCTGCCCGGATCATCCTGCGAGCCTCCTCCTTGATGCTGGGGTTGTCTGGTGGGGGTGGCTGCACCAGCGTGGTCACCTCTGTTCCCCTGAAGCCAAAGACCATGGGCCAGCCCAGATCCAGCTCAGGCACGGCCAGGTCTGAGTTCATGGGCCAGTAAGTCCCGGAGGAGCCGTCCATGTCATTGTCCCCTGCCGTGTCCGTGCTGCCCTCCTGGTTGGCGTACTGGGGCTTCTGCAGGTTCTGGATGATGTGCTCCACCTCGGAGGCACAGAGGAAATCCGGGGCCGCCTCCTCAGCCAGGAAGCGCTGGTAGCTCTCCTTGCCCTCCTCTGTGAGCACATCCAGGGCCAGGCGGTAGTACTCCTTGTAGTGGGGGGGAAGGTAGTTGGGGTCCAGGGGGTTGTCCCCCTGGGAGGAGCTTTGGGATCGACGAGCCATCGGGGGAGGGAGAGCTGGAGGGAAACAGAAATATCCCTGAGACGTGGCAGTGTCATGACAGCAACGCGTCCAACACATCCTCCTCAGGGAGCACAGGCAGAGATTAAAACAACATGGAGCAATGCTGGAGAATGTTCAATTCAAAGGCATGGGAGACTAAAATCAGGCAGAGGCGTGAGTCACTTAAACCATTACATTCACAGAGTTAACTGTTTTGGCCCAAAATATGGAACAAATCAGCCAGGCAGCCCTGGGATAAGCAAGGCCAATGCATCCAACAGAATGATCAACTTTCTCTTCTAGGCTGCTGGTTGCTAAGCTTCAATTTATTGTTTGAAAGTCAAGAGCAAAGCTCTAGGTGGTTATTATCTACACCCCATTAAAATTAATTTCCAAATGCTACAGAAGTTATTTACTACGTGTAATGCGGCCCTAAATGAAAAGCACCTGCCTGAACACAAGGACACCCTCTGGACCCTCACAGGTTGCGTTATCACCACCTCAGCACATGAACAAAGCAGGTGGTGCAGGGTGTCCTGCTGGTGTAACACAGCCAGAAGGCAGAGGAGCCTCCATGAGATGAATGAATAAAAAACAAGGCATGTGATCACTTCTTCAGTCTCCTCATGTTAAGAAAAAACACAGCTGAAAGGGCCTCACAAGCAATATTTGGCAATTGTCTATAGGGGATAATTATTTGAGACTATAGACAAATCTTTTTAACCCATTTTTGACAGAAAAGTTTGTTGTGCTACAACAGTAATATCTGACTGATCCACAAAACACTCAAAGCACTTTGGCTTTAGACTCTGAACTAATGTCAGTGCTGGAATGTTCTTTTCCTGCACCCCAGCACTGAGGTGCCAGCAGAGATTTCCTCCTGATCCCCAAAGAGTGAGTGCCTCCTGCTGGGTGGTGTTACTGAGTGAGCACAGGAGGTGAGGGTCACTGCCATTCAACATATCTGCTCCCAAAACGGGAGGGATTGCCAGGGACTGGGAGATCAAACCTCACACTCACACTATCACTCATCAGGAGCTGTCAGGATAAACCAGTTTTGAGTTCTTACCCGACCACCTGCCCAGCACACAGCGGTGCTGTGTTACTCCTGCCTCAGCCTCCCACAAATTGCTCCTGCTCCAAACTGGAACCCCTGCTAAAGCTGCGTGATACAACAGGAAAAATTACAGACTTAATGTAAGGGTAAGAAAATCCAACAGCTCCATATATGAGGAACTGCAATAGATACTCATCTCTACAGCTCTCTCGTGCAGCTGCCTATGCAGTCTGAATTGTCTGCATTTATCTTTCCTCTCTAATTCTGTCTTATTTTCTCTGTGTAAGAGGAGAAGTACAGAGCACTCCAGTGTGTATCTCTGGTGGAAAGTGCCCCTGCCCATTGCAGGGGTGTGGAACAAAATAGGCTTTAAGGCCCCTTTCCACCCAGACCATCCTGGGATTCTGTGATTTTAGGATGCTCAAGTCACCAGTGTTCCTGCTTTTACCTGTTTCAGCAGTGTCATTTTAAGGACTCGCTCCCACATGCCAACAATCTTGTACAGAAGAACACCACATCCAACTCATTCATACATTACCCAGGAAGGGGACAGAGGTCCCACAGCAAACTGCTCACATTGCTCAGAGATGGGAGTGTGAGAGACAAAGGACCAAGTGCAGCCTCAAAAGGAAGAACTATCAGAAGAACCCTCTGGTACTGCTGGGCAATCAATACAGCAGAGAAAAGGTCATGCTGGTGAAGTGGCAAAGCAATTTCATATTAATACAATTATTTCACTACATAGCTACTACATAACTTTCATACATAACTACTACAAGTTATAAATGAAGAGGGAGAAGACTGAGCTTTAAATAAGCATCAGGCAATACTGACTGTTACTGGGCAGGACCACGGAAAACAGCAGCACTACACAGGTCCAGAAGGCACTCACAGCTGGAGTGGGCTGGGGATATGGATGTTTTATTCCTCAACTCCCAAATGGGGAGGCTTATGCCTGAACTCTGATTCCTCAGTCTAGAGGAGACATCCACAAACTGTGACCAGGGCATCTCTGCTGCCAGCACAAGGACCAAAAGGACAGAAGGTGAACCTGGTAGGTTCAGAGGGACACCAGGAACCCCCTGTGCTCAGCTGGGCTGATCTGGGGGAGCTCTCATTGCTCTGCAGCTCCCTGGCAGCAGGGTGCAGCCAGGTGGGGGTCAGGCACTGCTGCCAGTGTTTGCAGTCACCTGAGACCCCAGGATGAGTACATTTGTGAATAAGCAGGGAAAATAGCACCAGTGAAGAGGTAAATTTGATGTGAAAGCAAACTGCTCCTCATGGGCTTCCCTGGGACACTGGGAGAACACGGACACAAAGCTGGGGGTGTCCTGGTGTCACTGAACACGGACGCAAAGCTGGGGGTGTCCTGGTGTCACTGAACATGGACAGGGAGCTGGGGGTGTCCTGGTATCACTGAACCCAGCAGTGAGGGAGGGCTGCTGGCCTGGAGGATCAGGGGGAGCCTGCAGGGGATGTTTGGAAGGTTCCTGGTGAAGACACAAGGCTAATAACTGTGAAATAAAAACCAGAAGTTGTGTTTGTGCCCCCACAGGTATCTGCCCCAGCTCTTTGTGTGTTCCATGGCTTGGAGCCCCCTGGTCTGGTGCAAGGTGCCCTTGCAGAGCACGGAACAAGAGGAGTCCCTTCCAACCCAAACCATCTCATGCTTCCATGATGCCATTAATTGTTGGCATCCTTTAAATCCCTAGGTTGCATCAAGAACAACACCACGCTGATGAATCCTCAGTTTGCATGAAAAATGCTGGTTTATACATATAAGTAAGTATGTAAATAAATAAATAGCTATATACACACACATATATATACACAAACACACTAAATTCTGGATATTTCATTTATGTTCCAAAATCCTTCCCTGTCAGGTAAAGCAGAAGGGAAGAAAGTACCTGGAACCCCAAAGGATATTTGTGACCTTTTGTCACTTTGGTGGATGTGAGTTCAGGTCAAGGAATAAATAAAATTTGTCCTGCTACAGCTCATCTTGCTGACTTCAGATGGATTCTGCACTTAGTTCATAGATTTTTATAATTTTGTTTTGCTCTGTTCCAGCCCCTGGGATGACCTGTTTGCACTGGCAGAGCTCTGAGGCCCTGGGTCAGATTTGGTGTCATGGAGCTGCTGACTGCCAGGCCAGTTCTCCACTTCTGGATCACACCATCCACTATTTGGAAAGCAATTCCTCTCCAAATCAGATGTAAGCAATCACATGCCACTTCTGGCTGATATTTGTGTGCCAGAGGGAGGTTTCTGAGACAGAATGGCTTTTAAACTCCTATTTTTCACTTCTCTCCTAACTAGAATTGCTCCATTCCAAGTGTGTCCATTATCCCAGTGCAAGGCTGGATTTGGTGGAGGAGCAGTTCACATGCCTCAAGGAACAGGAGATGGATTACTCACTGTGCCACATTGCCCTGCTGGTTTTTTACTCCAGAACTGTGTATTCCATGTATTTTTTAGGGCATTCCATGCTTTAAGCCTTGGTTCCTTTTAACCAGAGCTCAGGGAGCACAAGGCCAGGTTTCCCCTCAGAGGGACAGGAGCCTGGACACACATCAGAGTTACGGACACACATCAGTTATTGGAATTATCAGCTCTCTTCTCCCCTGAGGGCTGGATTCTCCTCAATCAGGGGCACCTAAAACCACCTGCAGGAGCCTGAGGGGAGACCTCAGAGCACCCCACAACCTCCTCATGAGAGGAGGAGGAGGAGCAGACACCGATCTCCTCTGGGGTGCGCAGTGGCAGGAGCCGAGGGAGCAGCTGCAGCTGCATCAGGGGAGGGTGAGGTTGGAAATTAAAACAAGGTTTTTCCCCCAGAGGAAGGGTGGCTGGGCCCTGGAACAGGTTCCCTGGCAGAGTCCAAGCATTTGGACAACGCTCTGGGGCACAGGGTGGGACTCCTGGCGTGGTCCTGTGCAGGGCCAGCAGCTGGGATTGATGTGTGGCCCCTTCCAACTCAGCCCACTCTGTGATTCTGTGACTCCAAGCAGGGGTTGGCTCCTTGCTTGAACTTTACCTGCACATCTATTTTCTGCAGCTTCTTTCACTCCAGAAAAAGACAATTGTTGTATTTCTGGAATTCTGAACCATCAAAACTGTCAAAGAAACTGAACCACAAACTGAAAATACCCCAAATGTAGATTTTCAGCCTGTAAGTACTGATTAATAGAGAATTTTACTTACTTACATGCTTGTTTATTTTATTTAATTAGGAATTTCATTTTATTTTAATTGCTGGTCCCAGTTTACAAAATCTTCTGACATGAGTAATGAGGATTTGAGGGAGAAATGGGAATGCTAAAAAGAATAAGGTGTGGCAATTTGCTTGGGGGTCTTTATAATGGGTAACAAAATATTTCCTTATAATGAGTAACAAGATATTCTGTGTGCAGTTACAGCTCAGGCACTGAACTGCAGTGGGTACAGGAGGAGAGGAGCTCATGCCAAGCCAGCACCTGCAGCTGTGAGACGAGTTCAGGTAGAGGGAACCCTGAACATCCCTCCTTCCATTCCCAGGACAATATTGCAAAACTAAGGCCCTGAGGTCCCCTAGCCCAAAAACCCTGCAGTGCACCTCCAGAAGGGCAAAGGAAAGCACAAGCACATCACCAATGTCCTCCACACCTTCGACAGCCACAATTTCACTGGGAAAAGCCTCCCTGGGAGAGTGGGAGAGAACTGCCCCAGCATCAGATGGGAAAGGAAAGGAATCCTGCTACATCCTGACAATATGACCTAGGAAAGAACTCCAGCAGTTGTTTGAAGCTAGATGTTTTGAGCAGAAAACACCGATACAATGACCCAAGACATTCTTCAAACCACTGGGCAACATCCCTACTGACGCTGCAGCCAAGCCCCTGGTGCTTCAAGGAAAGAAAAATTCCAGAAGGTAAATTAGGCAGCAAGGGGGGAAATCTGCCTCTCCCCATCACCAAGCCCTTAGGCCTTGGGAAAGTCACAATAAATAAAGTGCAAACAAGGCATGGCCAGGGCAGCAATTGAGGTGCTCACACACAGCTCTCCATGTCACCTGGGATGCCCCAAGGTGCCTGGCCTGGCCTCCAGCTGCTGCTGAGCAGGCTGTGGGAGCTTTGGATGCCCAAAGGCACCTGGAATGTCCCAAAACCCCCAGGTTTCAGAACCAGGATGACTCCTCCAGGATCAGTGACCGAATGCGCATGTACAATGTGCCTATCTGCACCCCCTTACAGATAATATCCAAGAAATATGGGATGGGATTCATCTTCTAACAGACATGCTCATGTTTGGCCAAATACTCTCTTAATTTTTCTCCCAGACATCAACAAATCAGCCTGCTAAAGCCTCAGTGCTCAGACCTCAACTGTTTTAATTCTGAGATTCCCCCTTACCCTGTCACACAATCCACCCTACCAAGATCCTGCTTGGAACTGTCAGTGCTCTATACCAGAATTGACCAGAGGATGGGAGGCAGCTTTGACAGGAGGATCAGTCAGATACTGGGGACACCTTGTGAGGGCGGTGAGCCCTGGCACAGGCTGCCCCGTCCCTGGCAGTGTCCAAAGCCAGTCTGGATGGGGTTTGGAGCACCCTGGGCCAGTGGAAGGTGTCCCTGCCCATGGCAGGGGTGGGGGACTGGATGAGGTGTAAGGTACTTCCAACCCAAAACATTCCATGATTCCTCCCTAATATCCCCTCTAAACCCTGTCCTCTGGCAGTGTCCTGTCACTCCAGGCCCCTGTCCAAAGTCCCCCTCCAGCTCTCCTGGAGCCCCTTTAGGCACTGGAAGGGGCTCTGAGGTGTCTCCAGGGCTTTCTCTTCTCCAGGCTGAGCAGCCCCAGCTGTCCCAGCCTGGCTCCAGAGCAGCACAATTCCAGACCACACTTACATAGTGTTACTTCTTCAGACATTCTAGAAGTCTGTTACCATTATTTGGCATTTCATGCACTTCTCTGCTATCCTAAGTGATCATTCTATGAAATTATGTCCATAAATTTAGAAGTATCACCACTCATGATCAGAACCTTTAGAACCAAACCTGCAAAATTCAGTTTCTCCCCAAGAAATTCTTCTCCTAACACCATGGCTGGGACAAGCAAGAGCACGGACAGGTACACAGAAGGGTGTGGAAGGAACCACGTAATCTCCTGAGCTGGAGAGGACGCACAGGGACCAGCAAGCCAAACTCCTGGCCCTGCACAGAGAGCCCACAGAAGGAAGGAAGGAGGTGTGAGCACTGCTGGCACTCTGGGCCCGTGGCTGGGTTGGCAGGGGAAGCGGCAGGAGAACTGAAGGCAGCTCCTCTGTGGCTGTGTGCAGCAACCCCTCCCATGCTCGGGGGCAGCGGATCAAGGAGAGCACGAAGCAGCTTGTTGGAAACCCAAAAAGTGGCAGATGAGGGGCCTGGAATGGGCTGGGGAGCAGCAGGATCCAGGTCTGCTCCGCCCGTCTGCTGGGCTGTGCAAAGGCGCTGCACTGCTGCTGCATCAAACACTTCACTGCTGCTGCTGCAGCTGCATCAAACACTGCACAGCTGCTGCTGCTGCAACTGCTGTGTGAGACACTGCACTGCTGCTGCATCAAACACTGCACTGCTGCTGCTGCATAAAACTGCACTGCTGCTGCGTCAGACACTGCACTTCTGCTACTGCAACTGATGCATCAGACACTGCACTGCTGCTGTAGCAAACACTGCACTGCTGCTGTGTCAAACACTGCACTGCTGCTGCTGCTGCAGTGGTGCATGGGGAGTCCCAGTGGGGTCACTCCCCTCCACAGCCAAAATGCCCATCAGGAGGAGAGGAGCAGGTGGAGAGGAAGGAGCAGGCAGGTCTCAGCCATCCCCATGCTCTGATCAAGGCAGGGGTGGGGAGGGGTCTCTGAGGGAAATCTCCCTTCAGCTTGGCCTGAGATGTGCCTCTGTTCCCACTGCTATAAACGGGAGTGACTTTACTGGCTGTGATTCCTGTCACACACATTTGGTTTTGAGATCCCCAAAAGCTGTCAGAGCCCCCTCATAAAGGGAAGAGTCAGATGTGGTCACAGTCTGCAGATTTCTCCACAGTGAAAAACACTCAACCACGTGGAATATTTAATGTAAGGAAAAGTGGCTGATAGATGAAGCTGGAGGTAAAAACTGTCCCTTTGCCTCTGGATTCATTATAGGAGCAGAAACCAGGAAAAGCACAGACCTGTTGACGTGGGCAGCATTTGGTGCCTGTCCATATTATGTTCCATTTCAACAGGCTTTTACTGTTTTTTTCCAACAGAGCAGCAGGAAATCAGAGATTCAGACATGCTGTGATCACCACAAAGCCCTACAGATTAAAATAAATAAATAAAAGGACGTGCCTTTCTCCAGAGCCTTTGTGCCAGGTGTGAATCAAGGGCGCTGGACCGTGTTTGCCCAGCCTAAGCAAAAGGGAACCGGCTCAGTGCTGCCTTTGTCTCTCATCTGCTGTGCCTGGTGCCAGCCCTGCTGATGCCTCAGCACCTGGGGCTGGCTCCATCCCCGTGCTGACTGCAGTGCTTGTTGTTACGTGTTCTGCCTGCACAGCCAGTTCCCAGGCTGCCTCGCTCAGGTGATCCCTCCCTGGCTGGACCTGCTCCGCTGCTTTGGGACACTCCCAGCAGCCCAGGCTGCCTGGAGCACCCAGGAGGAGCTGCCTGCGAGGAGGCAGGGCTGGATCCCAGAGTCTGCAAAGAGCCAAGCTGTTCCCCAGACCCCTTACCTGCAAGTACAGACAATCCTGGGCTCAACCACCACATCTTCTCACTGCCCTAGACAGCAGCAAGAAGAGAAAGGCAGCGCAGACAGTCTGTTCTTTAGCCACACTCTGCACAGCCAGCCACAAACCCCTCTGTGCTATCAACACTCAAAGGGCTTCTGAACTATGGGCAAGAAACGAATCAAGGCATTTTGATCCCTGTGATGGGCCTCACCTGGCCGATACACCACATTCAGCGGCATCACTGACATCTCTTAGGGTGGGCTGTGCAAAAATTCATGTTTCCAAAATGGCTCTATACACAAAGTTTACAAATCAATTATTTAAAAAAAAATTTGGCCTCAAAAAAATTAGGAAAGATCCTATGCAAACAAACTGCTGATGTTCTGGGAGGGTTGGGTTTAGGAGAGGACAGCAATGCCTGAGGGAAAATGACTGAAGCAGACATGGTGACAATGAGACATGGAAAGTGTTAGCTTGCTCTCAAGAAAATGTTGTACTTGGTAAATGATCTGGGAAGAGACCTGTCTCCTCGAAGATGGTTCAAGGTGTGGGGTTTTTAATTCTGCACTGTGTGATGGAAGGACAAGGCAGTGCCTTCTGATCTTGCTGCAGAGGAAGAACCTGTATGAACAGCAGGACATGCTCGTCCTCTCCAGAAGCTGCTTCTCACTTTCTGTTCTGAGGGTTCGGCTTCTCCTGAAAAGGATCCTGCCAGTCTTACAGGGGTGCAGGATCTCTAGTTCTGAAGTGTAGCCCACACTTTCCTACTTTGGTCAGAACATGGAATTGTACAAGAGCTGGGGCAAAGAGGAAGCTGCCTAGAGAAGCTGTGGATGATTCCCCATCCCTGGAAGTGCCCAAGGCCAGGCTGGATGAGGCTGGGAGCACCCTGGGCTGGTGTAAGGTGTCCATGGCAGGGGGTTGGAGGAGATGGTCTTGAAGGTCCCTTCCAACCCAAACCATTCCATGGCTGCATGATATTGGATGCTGGACACCTTCCCATGAACTGCTCTTCTCACATTTCTCACAACAGGACAGGGAAATATGGCAAATAACCTCCACTAGGCACTTTTTTAGCTACAACTGCCCTGCCAAGTCCTAATTCTTATTTTTTCTCTTTCCATTCTTCTCTCTGCATTTCGTGCTGAGTCTTACCAGTTCTCCTTCTCAGTGTCCTCTTCAGGCAGTAGGCTCAAAGCCTGGGTCACTGTCAGAATTTCTGGTCGGAATTTGTTATTCCTGTTACAATGCCATATAATGCTCCCAGACCTTCTCCTTTGGTCATCTGAACAGCTGATCACTCCATGTTAATCATCTGAGAGAATGCCACCCCATTTTCACTCTGGATGGTCTTATGTGGATCTCAGTCATCATTAGAAAACAGACAAGTACCTGCCTGCTGCTGGGAGTTTCACTGCAGAAGTTTTGGCCATCAGATGAGAAATTGCCTCAATTAATCAACTGTTCACTGAGTTTCCAGAGATGGCAGCTGCACTGTCTGCGTTCATACCTGTGGCAGCTGACCCTGATAAAAGGCTCCAAGAACACTTTCTGTGTCTCAGGTGAGCAGTGAATGCCCTGAATGCTGCAGGCAGTGGCAGAGCAGAACTGGTGCCTGGTCTGCACCTCCAAAACCCACTGGACTCTCACTCATCTCTGCCTACGAGGGCAAGGGATCCCACAGAACATTCTTTGCTGGAGAATCAGAAAGTGGCCAGACATTCGGGATATCCAGGGGATCTTTCTGCAGGCCAGAGGAAGGGAAAAGCAGCAGAAAAATTACATGTTGTAATTTTCTTTGTGAAGTGGTTGCTGAGACACCTGTCAATGTGTCCCACAGTGGCAGCACATGAACCTGTCAGCCTTAACTGTCCCATGCAGCAAGGGTACAGAGCGGACAGGGAAATCTGAGCTGTGAGGAGTACCAGCACAAAATCTGATGTTTACAGCAGCTGGAAATGAAATGTCATCCTGCAGGCAAAAGTCTCTTAGGAGATTATCTGAACGATCACAGAGTCCTTTGCATTGGAAAAGCCTCCTGAGACCCTTGAGTCCAACAGCTCTCCCAGCACTGCCAAGGCCACCATTAACCCATGTCCCAGTGCCACATCTATGACAGCAATGCTTGTGTCACATTCACTATCCTGCAGCCAATCCCTTCCCCTGGGTTTTTATTCAAAAGGTAGCAAGCATAAGGAAGTCTAAAACGGAGAACTTAAAAAAAAGGACAATCGGTGTAAGGTCTAATTTGGGAGAGAACCACGTGCTGCCCTTGACTTTTACTTCCCCCACACACTGATTTTAGAAATGCACTCATCAATCTCCTCTTCTTCACTAAGACTACAAGAATCCAGCACATGGGGCCTGATAAGCACTCCAGATGTGTCCCATGAAACTGTAAAATGCAAAGAATTCCAATCCTGTGGGGTTTGGAGGTGCATTTCCATTTTCTGGAAAATTTTTGGTTGCCAGAAAAATGTCTAGAACATGGGTGAATCTGTCCTGAGCCACAACCCTGCTTTGACACGAGCACACAGACATTCCCACACTTACAGAACCTCAGAATCAGAGACTGATTAGAGTTGGATTAGACAGGTTAGAGTTGGAAAGGATCTTCAAACCCATCTTGTTTCACCCCCCTGCCATGGGCAGGAACACCTTCCAATAGACCAGGTTGCTCCCAGCCCCATCCCAGCCTTGAACCTTCCAGGAATGGGGGAACAACAACTTTTTCCTTTGGCATGCAATTTCCCCTAAAGCATATCAAGAGCAAGACCTTTTTCCCCCCTCAGAATACTCCTATTGCCAGGTCACAGCAAATCCAACTCTCTTTTTACACCTCAAATGCAACTATAAAGTCCCTTGGGTAAAGAGGAGTGAGACCAAAACGAAAACAACTTTCTCTCCCTAAAATGCACCTCCCATGTGTCCATCTAATGGGGCTGAGACTCACTGTGCTCTCCTGCCTCCTGATCCAAGGAGAACATTTGCACAGGAAATGGGAACTGGTGCTCAGCACTGCTGCTGCTGTCACTGCTCCAGTTTGGGGTAGTTTGCTGTTACTGACCTATTTTTGGCATCTCTTGCAGCTGAGCTTATCGCAGCTTCCACAAATTAGATGTTTTCAGCAGCAGAAGGATGTGATCAGTACTTCTGCTCCTACACAGGTGCCTCTTCCCTTTCTAACTGTTCTAGATGGAGAACCCAATCCTGAGGCCAGGCAAGATCCACAATTGACCCCTATTGACCCCGGCCAATTTAGAGTGAGCAACACGGACCCATCCCCTTCCTGTCCTCACACACCAGTCCTGAGGTCTGTCAGGCTCACACCTATGGAAAACTCAACAAGTGCCAGCCCGTGTGCGCCTGTCCACACTCATCTGTCCCTGCTCCTGCCCGTACGTGCACGGCTGTGCCAGGGCTCGTGGGCCGTGTCAGCACTCAGAGCACACCCAATCCCTGTGTGTGGAATGCAGGGGCCTTGGGAGCTGCTTCCCAGCTCCTCGCAGACCTCGGCCCTCACAGCACATCCCCTCTGTCCCAATCGCCTGACCATACATCCCTACAGTGTCCCTGGTCCAAACAGGAGAGCGGCCTGGGCTTTGTTATGGGGAGCTCAGTCAGGCTGCAAGACTCTTCCCAAAGAATGAGGCTGAGTTTGGGAATATCTGCTCCTGAGGGATTTCTCAAAAGGGAACAAACACAATTGTATGAAGTGTTTGACAACCAATTTTGACCTGAGGACAGAAGGGTCCCTTCCCTTGCCATCCCAAACACAGCTGGGACATTCCAGGTCCCTTCCCTCACCATCTCCAGTCCCTGCTGCCTGTACTGGGACGTTCTGGGTCCATTCCTTTCCCATCCCCAGTCCCTGCTGCCTGTACTGGGACGTTCTGGGTGCATTCCTTTCCCATCCCCAGACCTTGCTGCCTGTACCGGGATGTTCTGGGTGCATTCCTTTCCCATCCCCAGACCCTGCTGCCTGTACTGGGACATTCTCTCGCCCCCCTTGCCTCTATCGTCTCCTTCTGTCTTCCTCCCTTCCCTCTGTCATGGCATAACTGGGAGCTCCTGCCACTGGAGCCTTCCCACATAGAAGCAGCAACCTCCTGCCCATGGATTGCCTATGGAATTCCCTGTCCCAGATGCCAGGCACTGGGCAGAGGAGCAGGACAGGCCCTGCCCAGGCCTTGCCCTCCACCTCAGGCAGCCACACAGGTACCCCAGGAGGTACATGCCCTTCTCCTACCTTACCAGGGAAGCCGGCCAGCTGGTGGGTAGGCAGTGGGTCGCTCTCTGGCTCAGGCGGCCATGCAGGTACCCACGAGGTCTCCACCCTTCTCTACCTTCCCAGGTGAGCTGGGGCAGGTGGTGGGTCACTGTCTGCTCACTTGGACGTGCCTGCAACCTGATTCACCTGGGAGCCAGCGAGCGAGGCTCCACCCAGGGCAGAGCGGGGGTGAGTAACAGAGAGAGAAAGGCAAACTCCGGAGAGCTGTTCCCTCCCCAGGCGCGCAGGGAGCCAGAGATAAGGGCTGCGCATTCCTGAGCCGCCGGAGGCCTCTCCCTTCCGTCTGCCCCGAGCCTGTCAGACCAGCTCGGCACTGGCAGCGGGGCAGGGCTCGCCGCAGCCCCGGTGCTGTCCCGGCCCGTGGCACGGACCCCAGCCCAGCCCCGGTGCTGTCCCAGCCCGTGACACGGACCCCAGCCCAGCCCTCGGCCCCCAGCCCCGGGCAGGGCCCCTGGGCGCTGGTCCCCGCTCGGTCGTGGCCCTGCGGCTCCCAGGAAGGGGGATTTGGGCTCCTCGGGCACTTGTGGTGCTCTGGGCGTGCTGGGGACAGACGAGCAGCAGCTCCCGGCCAGTGGCACCGTGGAACAGGAGGGCCCAGGGGCAGCGCCCCGTGTCCCCGGCGGTGCTGTGGAAGCGGCTCTGAGGAGACAGCCGCGGCCTCCCGTCTCCCCCCATCACCGTGCCCGCTCCCGCGGCCGGGGCCCCGCGGGCAGGGAAGGGTTAAGCGAGATTCCCCGCAGCCCCGGGCGTGGCAGCGCCTGTTCCACCTTTCATGTCCCAGCTCGTCCCGCCCGGCCGCCGCCGTCGTGAGGGCCGGGCCGGCGCTGACTCAGGCGGGGCGGGGGGTCCGCCATGAGGGAGGGACCGAGGGCCGGGCACGGCCGGGGTGTCTGCGGGGCGGCGACACGCTCGGGCTCCTCTGAGGGGCTGCAGCGTGTCCAAGGAGGGAACAGAGCTGTGGGAGAGTCCGCAGCACCGGGCTGAGGGAGCTGGGGGGCTCCGCCTGGAGAAAAGGGGGTCAGGAGGGAACGGAGCTGTGGGAGAGTCTGCAGCACCGGGCTGAGGGAGCTGGGGGGGCTCCGCCTGAAGAAAAGGGGGTCAGGAGGGAACGGAGCTGTGGGAGAGTCTGCAGCACCGGGCTGAGGGAGCTGGGGGGCTCAGCCTGGAGAAAAGGGGGTCAGGAGGGACCTGCTCGCTCTCTACAATTCCATTACAGGACGGCAGAGCCGTGGTGGGGGGGAGGTCAGGCTGTTCTCCCAGTTAATCAATGACTGCATGAGAGGTCATGGCCTCAAGCTGCACCAGAAGAGGTTTAGGTGGGATATTTGGAAAATTCCACCTGGAAAGGGCTGTCCAGCCCTGGCACAGCTGCCCAGTCCCCATCCCTGAGGAGACTGAAAAGTGGAGTGAATGTGGCACTGGGGACATGGGCTGGTGCTGGTCCTGGGAGTCCTGGGGAGCAGCTGGACTCAGTGATCTTTGAATCATGGAATGGGTTGGGTTGAAGGGACCTTACACCTCATCCAGTTCCACCTCCTTCCACTGTCCCAGGCTGCTCCAAGCCCTGTCCAACCTGGCCCTGAACACTGCCAGGGATGGGGCAGCCGCAGCTTCTCTGGGCACCCTGTGCCGGGGCCTGCCCACCCTTACAGGGAAGGATTCCTTCCCAACATCCAAACTAAACTCACCTCTGGTAGTGGGAAGCCATTCCCCTCTGTCCTGTCACTCCTGTCTAAAGTCCAGATCTCTTGGAGCCCCTTCAGGCACTGGAATTGAGGTAACGATTCATCAACTGCTTAGTTTCTCTTCTGTGGAACAGAACACTTCTGCTCTCTAATGGAATGTAGTGTTTACATCTTTGCTATAATCCCTCTTCTGTCATCAAGAAACTGCAAAGGATCTGTTTTGAGGCCCCAAAATGATGGCACTGCTGGTAGTGTCATGGTTTTGATATGGCTATTTGAGGCAGGACCTATCAGACTGAACACTGGTGTCAGCTGGTGACAGAGGTGGCTGTATCAGCACCAGCCACCCCAGAGACCTTGGAATGCTGCCACTGTGTACATGGGGGCAATTCAGACCTTCCAGGCCAAAAAGATGAACTGCAGCTGAACCCCACTGGATACAGGGGAGCTACACCATCTGTCTGGTATCTCACAGATAAACTTAGATTGGATAAGCAGTGTCCCTGTGATTCTGAACGAGCTGAACCAATCCTGCCTGTAAGGAAAGCCAGTTTCAACGTGAGTTTGGAGCTTTTCCCTGTGTGATACTGAAATATGAATTGGTGAAATCCCTCAGAAAGTCAGGTTTAAACTGTTTCATTAGTTTTTCTGCAAGGTTTCTGTGTGTGGCTTTACAAACCTTTTATCCTTAAATAACGATGACTTGCAGTAAGAGTGTGGAATTACCCGTAAAAGAACTTGAAATCTTTGTGAACTCTGGCTTTTAGATTCTATCAGCCCGCAAGGACCTGTGTGAGTTATTCTGAGATGTTATTAAATCCCAGTGAAAACACACTTGCATTCCCAGAGCTTGTGGGATAACCCTACACTCTTGTTTCAGCCTTTATCTCACACCAGTTTAATCTACTTCATTAAGTCTCATAGCCTGTATTTGAGTAAAGTATTTCTCAGTAATGTAGATACAATTATCACTTTTCAATCTTCTCACTGTTAAACAGAAAACATTTTAAACCTCTCATTTTCTCTTTTCCAAATCACTTAAAAGGATATTGGTGAACCTTTTGTGTTCCAGCTTTTCAAAACTAACTTTCAAACCTGAATATCAAACAGGATGCTTTTACTTTCAGTTTCACAACTGCTATATACACAAACACGTCACCAACATTTTATTGGAGTAGGTTCGACTTCTCCTGAGACAATTTCTTTTGCACTCCAGAGTAAATATAACCTGGAATTGCTGATTTTAAAGCTATTCCTAATGGAATAAAGAGGCCTCATCCTTCCACTTGGGAATTAGTAATACAGTTTTGCTGCTTTTCTATTCTGAATGTTGGTTGTGTTTATTTTCTTGCATTATTTCCAAGATAATATTGGTTATTTTAGAGAACCTTCTTTCCCTGTAAACGCAATGTACGTGTGTAAGTGGTGTTTGTTTGGTTTTCATGAATTACAACGTGTTTGCATTGTTACACTGGATTAGTGCAGTAATCCAAGCTGGGTAATTACTGTTTGTCACCAGTGTCTCACCAGGCTCCCTCTGCCAACGGCCTTCAAACAAGGCACACTCGTGTCCCAGATTGTCGATGTCTGGATTAACCACACGGGGTAAAACAAAGTGTGTGCAATGAGGTGAGACCTAATTTCAGATTGTGGTAGCTGCTTCACCTGGGACTGCAGCTCTCAGAGACAGCAGAGCAGGCAGGGAACACTCTGAGCAGGGGAGCAGCAGCAGGGAGAACACCCTGAGCAGGGGAGCAGGGAGAACACCCTGATCAGCAGGGAGAACACCCTGAGCAGGTGGGAGAACACTCCGAACAGGTGGGGAACAGCTGGGAGAATACTCTGAGCAGGGGAGCAGCAGCAGGGAGAACTCTTGAGCACCGTTCTCCCCAGGAACCAACACAGCCCACATGTGTCGGGCAGGTCATGCTGGGGTACTGCTCCAGCCCTCAGTTTTGGCAACAGCCTGAACAGGAGCACTGCGAGGGGTCTCAGCACTGATTAAGAGGGGATTGCACAAGTTTGTGTTCTCTGGTGCCACAGAACTGTTCCAAGAATATCCCCACACATGGGGATATGGCACTCAAGCACGTGGGTTAGGGGCGAACATGGTGGTGGTGCTGGGCTGGTGCTTGGTCTTGGTGCTCCTACAGGTCTATTGTGACCGTAATGATTCTGATTTTAAAACTGAAATCCTGGAAATCTGATGGGAGCTTGACTTCTGGTAGGTTTAGCTGGGATACTGGGAGGAAGTTCTGCCCTGTGAGGGTGTGAGGCCCTGGCACAGGGTGCCCAGAGCAGCTGTGGATCCCTGGCAGTGCCCAGAGCCAGGCTGGATGGGATATTGGGCAGGAATTGTTCCCTGGCAGGGTGGGCAGACCCTGGCATAGGGTGCCCAGAGCAGCTCTGGATCCCTGGCAGTGCCCAAAGCCAGGCTGGATGGGACATTGGGAATTAGGAATCGTTCCCTGGCAGGGTGGGCAGACCCTGGCACAGAGTGCCCAGAGCAGCTGTGGATCCCAGGCAGTGCCCAAAGCCAGGCTGGACGGGGCTGGGAGCAGCCTGGGACAGGGGAAGGTGTCCCTGCCATGGCAGGGGTGGGATTAGATGGGCTTTGAGTCCCTTCCCACCCAAAACATTCCATGATCCTGTGATTATCACATGGCCCCTGGCTCCATCCACCAGTGAGGTGCTGGCCCACTGTGATCACTGCCAGGATGTGAGGAACAGACACATTACCTGCCCCAGAGGCACCACGAGCACACACAGGGTGATCTGGAGAGCAGGGCCTCATTGCAGAGCCGCTCCTCTAGCAGTGCAAATCCACGGGCTCTTTGATAGTGCAGAAGGTGGTGAATCTTGCCCTTGACTCCCCACGGATGACTCATCCCAGCTGCCACTCTGGATTTGATCTCTCAGGCTCTGCATGTGTACATATCAGATTATCTGGGTTAAGCGCAGCTCTGCTTTTGCCCTTTATCTGTCTGCTCTGGAGCTGTTTAACGTGATCTGCCTGTTTTCATGCCAGCTCAGTTTCAGGAGTCCCAGGCACTGACTGGCACTGGGCTGATTGTTCTGCAGTGACCGCAGGCTTGGTCACTCATCTCACAGGTCCCCAATGCAATTCCCACCCCCTGGGCTGACAGAATTGGAAGTCTCTTCAGTGGTAACACGAGTCATCCCCCTCTAGCTCTTCACAATGACTTTTTTAATGTGGAGAAATCCCACATTATTCCAGCAAGCAGAACCAACATCTGCATGGAACTCTGGGGGTGGGAACAGAAATGTGGTCTTGCACAGTTTCACAGTTTCTTTCACAGTTTCGCTGTTAGCTCTTTGCTTTTCTAAAGAAAACTGCCTTCAATTAAAGGGGCTGATGAGGAATAATCTGCGAAGAATCAGTGTTGTATTTACACAGCAGCACCCTTTGGGCACCAGGCAGGAAGCTGTTGTGAGGTTTTGCTGTTTTGTGGTTTACCTGATGGCTGTCCTTTCCTTTGGGGAAAATCCAGGAAGGGTCCTTGCCCTAAGGAAGGGAAGTCCCCGGGATCAGCTCACCTGGCCCTAACCACAACCCCACTGGAGGGTCCCCCGTGCAGAAGGGGATTCAGAACATCCACTATGACCTGAGTAAGAGAAAATCCAGAGAAGATCCAGACTGCTTGGCTGGGCCAGACCCACTCGGCCTCAGGAACAAGGATATCCAGAGCCAGAGCTCACCCTGCGCTGGCACAGGAGACACATTTCAGTTCCAGACTGGTGGCAGTTTGAACCCTCCTTCTGAGGGAACGAGGTGCAGACACTGATCTCTGCAGTCACCAGGGACAGGCCCGAGGGAATGGCTGCAGCTGTGTCAGGCGAGGGTTAGGCTGGATATCAGAGAAAGGTTGTGCCCCCAGAGAGTGGCTCACCGCTGGGATGGGCTCCCCAAGGAGCTCGACGGCACCCAGGGTCCTGTCAGTTCAGCTCAGCTCAGCCCAACTCAGCTCAGCCCAGCCCAGCCCAGCCCAGCTCAGCTCAGCCCAGCTCAGCTGAGGGCAAACACGGCCGGGCAGTCAGGGGCACTCACTGTGTGCCTGCTCCGTCCTCCATGAGGAGAAACAGCCTCACTGCACAGCGGCTCCTGATTTAAATGATTTAAATGCTGGTTTAGGGGTATTAAATCAATGAGGAGTCACCACAACTGCAGCTCAATGGTTTCTGCAGGCACAGAGCTGCACCTTTCCACAGGCGGTGCGCAGCACGGGCCCTGAGCCGCTTCCTCTCGGAGCCGTTTCAATCCCCGCTACAGGATCCTTTCCCGGGCTCCGCTTGGCCTGGGCTCGGTCCGGGCCCGCCGCTGTCGCGTCACGATCGCGTCACTGCGGCGTCACCGGGAGCGTTAGCGCGGAGCGTCACGTGACGGCGCCACGGGGCAGGGCTGCGGCTCCGCTGCTCCCGGCCCATCCCCGCCGGTACCGCCGCTCTGGGTCCTGGTCCGGCCCATCCCCGCCGGTACCGCCGCTGCTCCCGGCCTGTCCCCATCCCGTCCCGGTCCAGCCCATCCCCGCCGGTACCGCCGCTCTTGGTCCTGGTCCCGTTCGTCCCACTCCCGCCGGTACCGCAGCTCTGGGTCCTGGTCCGGCCTGGCCCCGCCGGTACCACAGCTCTGGGTCCTGGTCCGGCCCATCCCCGCCCGTACCGCCGCTCCTCCCGGCCCGGTCAGGTCCGGCCCATCCCATCCCTGCCGGTGCCTTTCTGCCCCCGGGGAGCTGCGGCTCACGGGTGGTGCACACCGAGACCGGAGGCATCGGGACAGGAGGGCCCGAACCGGGAGCGGCCCTGCCCAGTGCCCGGAGGTGGCAGCGGTGCCGTGCAGGGCCTGCAGGGCTCTGGGTGCTCTGGGTGTCACTGAGGGCGGCTGAAAGCACGGAATCAACAAAAACTGCACCTGGCAGGACCGGAGCGGCGCTGAGCTACCAGCGGAGCTCCTCTCCTGCAGCCGCTGCTCTCCAGAGGCGGCCGGTAGCCCGTGGGCAAGGCTGGAGATCAGCATTCCCCAGCCTCGTGCTCTCCCGGGTGTTCCGAGGGCCAGAGCTGACACAAACCCCGGGTGTTCCGAGGGCCAGACTGACAAACCCCGGGTATTCGAGGGCCAGACTGACAAACCGCGGGTGTTCTGAGGGCCAGAGCTGACAAATTCCGGGTGTTCTGAGAGCCAGAACTGACAAACCTCGGGTGTTCGAGGGCCAGACTGACAAACCCCGGGTGTTCTGAGGGCCAGAGCTGACAAACCCTGGGTGTTCCGAGGGCCTGACTGACAAACCCCGGGTGTTCTGAGGGCCAGAGCTGACAAACCCCGGGTGTTCTGAGGGCCAGAGCTGACACAAAGCCCGGGTGTTCCGAGGGCCAAACTGACAAACCCCGGGTGTTCGAGGGCCTGACTGACAAACCCCGGGTGTTGAGAGGGCCAGAACTGACACAAACCCCGGGTGTTCCGAGGGCCTGACTGACACACAGGTGAGTTTGTTGTGGTTTGCAGCTTCCAGGACAGCTCCACCTGTCTGCTCAGGGCAGTTCTTGAGCAGAATCCCACAGTTATTCCAGACTGTTCTGTATGCGGAATGCAGGGAAGGACCAGCAGTGCCATCATCCCTCAGCTCACAGCTGGAGCTGGGTCCAGATGTGTCATTTCCCTCCCTCCATCTCCTAGAGCCCGGCTGTGAGTCACTGCTGCTGCTCAAGGCTGCAAGAGTTCCTTGCAAACCCTGCAGCCCAGCCAGCTGGGCTCTGCCCTTTGCCTGGGCCACCCTGCAGAGCATTCTCCCCATGTACTGAACTGGGTTATTTATATTCCTATTTACATAAATAATGGAATCATAGCATGGTTGAGCTTGAAGGGGGTCTTACAGACCATCTAGTTGCAACCCCACATGAATCATGCCTAAATTAATACCTCTAAATAAACAATTCCCACTGATGATGTTTCTGTGTTTACTTCTGTCTGAAGGGGTAAACTCCTTCCCATTACCTGATCAGGGTCCAGTTTTGGGGGACAAATGATCCACACTGAGAGAGGAGCCAGGCAGTGAGCCTGGCCCAGGGGAGAGAGCAGATAAACAAACAAATAAACATAGCACAAAAGTAAATTCCTTCCCATTACCTAATCAGGATCCAGTTTTGGGAAACAAGTGATACACACTGAGAGGGGAGCCTGGCCCAAGGGAGAGAGCAGATAATAAACAAATACACACAGCCCAGGAGCCGAGCACAGAGCCTGTGTGGGGCTGGCAGCTGCAGCTCTGAGCCCTCCCTGACCAAGGAGTGGCTGTGCCATGGCCAAGGCCCCTTTCCAGCTGTACCTGTCACACAGGTGGAGCACTGAGGCTGAGCTCTGGCACCACCCTGGCTCCAGGAAAAGGAAATCCACAATCCACCCTCTTCTGAGACTGCTCCTCCTTCCCTGGGGTGGCACAGCATGGTGCCCACCCACTGAACCAGGCTCAGGAAAACCTGACTGGGATACAGGAAATGGGGTTGGCTTTTACCAGTCAAACTATTTTTAAAAACTTTAATAATATAAACAAAATAATGTTGGAGCTCTCTGGTTCTTGTTTTGTTTTGTTTTGAACACAGCCAAATAAGGAAAGCCAAGAGACTGAAGATCTTGCTGGTATCACTGTGTTTCATATTGTTCTTTTTCCCATCCCTGAATATTGATATTCTCAGCTGGCAGTAACTGGGGTGTGCATCAATTCCTGCTCCCAAAGGCAGGGACACCAGGAGCATCTTTGCTGGATTATGCAGTGAGTAACAACCACCAGCAGAGCCTTATACTGAAACTGCAGGCTTGACACAGGGCAAACCACTGTGACCAACGGCTCTAAAATGTAAAGTAAACTTTATTATCCTTGAACCACAAAATAGATTTCTTTGGTTGTACAAATTTCACTAGTTACAGTCTTGATGCGCTAATTTTCCCTCGGAGTCTCTTGGGAGAGAACGGGAGAGAATCCAGAGCCTGGCACCAGGTACCGCACAGGGAAAGGAGAGAAAATCACAAGTTAGTCACCAAAACCCAGCCAGGATTGTTTCCAAAACTGCTCTTGTTAAAAAGCAAATGCTAAAATTAGATTTAAAAAGGAAAAGCTCAAATTGCTGATGATGGAGGCAGCTGCAGCTGCAGCGTGAGATTATCAGAGTTCCCCTTCACAAGTCTGTAAAATCAAAACGTTCAGAGTCAGTTAAAATGATCCACTGGATTTTGGCATGAAAGGAGAGGCTCAACTAAAAAACTGCACCCAGAAAACTGCATCCAGCTCTTTCCTTCAGCAAATGTACAAGCAGCTGTGCCTGTCAGTGCCCAGCCACTGTGAGGCTCAAGGTCCAACCCTGCTCTTGCTGGGGAGTCAGAGAGCACCAATGGACAGGGAAGGGGATTGTGCCGAGCTCGGACCTTCCTCACGGTGAGAGGCAGTGATACAAGAAAAAGAAAAGGGTTGTCTCCCCTCACTAGTGGCAGCAGAGGCTGATGGCAGAGTTGGGAGCAGCAGCTGTGACCTCCACATCTGCAGAGCTCACGTGATTCAGAACCTGTGGAAACCAAGGCTCACACCCCCACTCATTGCTCATTTTCCTTTTTCCCTCTTGTGTGGGCAAACGTGCATTTTCCCTGTCCTCCATGGGAAGGGGCCTGAAGCCGCTGAGCTGGCAAAGTGGAACTGTGTGGTTATTGCAAGGCACAGGCCAGCCCCAACCTGCTCCTGGTGCTCCTGGTGCTCTCTGCCAGCCCACAGCACAGCACAGCACAGCAGGCACTCGTGACATCCCACCCCACCCTGCAGCCAGCACTGTGGACTCCCCATCTCCGTGTGTAGGATCCTCTAACTCCCAACCTGACCCCAGCAACTCCACGTTCTACCCATCCCCAGTTCCTGAACTCTACCCCCTAAGGTACCTGCTGTCACACCTCCCACCTGTGCCCCTGTCCTGCCCCGCTGCTGTCACACACCCCTGCACCCCTGCTCTGGCTGCCAGCCCATCCCACTCCTGCCCAGTGACCAGCTCAGCCCCAGTGCCACAGGAGAGGCTCCCCACTCGTGTGCTCTGCAGTGGTGACAAAGGGGACGTGCCCATCCCAGGAGGGAGCACAAAGCCCCAGCAGGAGCAGAGTCCCCCCAGGACAGAGGCAGAGAGCTGGCTCTGCTTTCCTTGAGCACAGAGTGCCAGTGGCAGAGGGAGGCACTTTGCTGGAATTCTGGTGGGTTTATCTCTTTTTGTTCTTCCTTCTTTTTGCCTCCAAGCTTCCCATTCCCAAACACTCCCAAAGGAAGTGAGGTGACACAGTGCAGGAGCTGGGAGGAGATGCTTTTTGGCAGAAGACTGGAAATTAAATAGGAGTAAAGGCAGGCTGGACCTTTCTCCTGATTCCCACCAGAGCAGAAGCTCCTTTTAACCACTACAAAACCCAAGCTGAGGCAGTAACAGCTGGAGCCCAACACACACTCCTACATTCTCCCTGTCCTACTCTTCCCCACACACAATATTTACAGGCTATAAAGCTGCCCACTGTCCTGGCCACCCTTCCTCTCCATCTGCCAGCAGTCAGTCCAGTGTTGTCCCAGTTTGGGATGTGCCCCAGTGCACTGTTGGGTGAGAGCGACGGCGGCCCACGGCCCCAGAGGAGTCAGCTGGCCACAGAGCTCAGGGGAGCTCGTCCCATGCAGAGTCTGTAGGCAGGGGGGCAGCCTGCTGCTGTCCCTGGAGCTCCGAGGGGCTGTGCCAGGCCAGGCCAGTGCCAGGCTGAGCCAGGCCAGTCCAGTGCCCAGGGCCACCTATGTGGGCACAGCGGTCTCCAGGCTGCGCCGGCTGTGCCGGAGCTTCCTCTTGCTGCTGTACAGGGCCATGTCCTCCAGGGCTGAGGGAGCTGCTGCTGATGGATCCCCTGCTGCCAGCGCCTCCTCCTCCTCCTCCTCCGGCTGCCCGTCCTGCTCCCGGGGCACTGCAACGACAAGAGGGGTTTGGATGTGAGGACAGAGCCCTGGGCTGAGTCAGAGAGATCCTAAGGAGAAATCCCAGAGAACTGCAATGACAAGAGGGGTTCGGATCCGAGGATAAAGCCCTGGGCTAAGTCAGAGAGATCCTGAGGAGAACTGCAATGACAAGAGGGGTTCGGATCTGAACACAAAGCCCCGGGCTAAGTCAGAGAGATCCTGAGAGGAAATCCCAGGGCACTGCAGCGACAAGAGGGGTTTGGATGTGAGGACAGAGCCCTGGGCTGAGTCAGGTGAGGAGAAATCCTTCCCTGCTGGGAGGGGGTGGTGAGGCACAGGCTGCCAGGGGAGCTGTGGCTCACACCAACCCAGTCTGGTGGAAGGTGTCCCTGCTCAGGGCAGGGGTGGGACTGGGGGGTTCTGAAAAGTCCCTTCCCAGCCAAACCATGCTGTGATTCTGGCAGCACACAGCTGGCACAGCTGGCACAGTTAATGCAGATGTTAAGTTATCATAGGATGGCCATGCTGATTCTGGCAGCACACAGCTGGCACAGTTAATGCAGATGTCAAGGCTATCATAGGATGACAGAATGGTTTGTGTAGGAAAGAACCTTAAAGCTCATCCATTCCACCCCTGCCACAGGCAGGGACACCTTCCACTGTCCCAGGCTGCCCCAAGTCCTGTCCACACTCACTTTCAGAGAGGTGTTCCAGCGCTGGATTTGGGACAGCACTGGTCTCAGTCACTCACAGTAACCCCCTGGTGACCCACAGCTCATGCAGGGAGCACTGTGGGTGCTGGGGAGGATAAGCCATGGGTGAGAAGACTGAATGTGACTGAAGTGCCAAGCTGCATGGAACACTGAGTGTCCTGAGTGTCCTTCTGCTCTCCAGAGCAGGGATCCACCCTGGCCCAGCTGGCCAGGAGGGCTTCAAACTCAGGGGCACCACATGCATGGTGGGACAGCTGCTGTGCCTCAGGTGCTGGAATGGGAGGATCCAGACCCTTAGGAAAGGACAGGGACAAGGAGGTGAGGGTCACCCCCTGTGTCAGGCCCAGCTGGATGCAGGTGGCTGCTCTGAGGAGTTCACCAGAGCTCACAGGGGACACTCCTGACCATGGAAGGGTGACATTCCTGACCATGGGCAGGGGACATTCCTGACCAGGGACAGCTGACATCCTGGGATGAAAGCACAGGCATTGCCACTGGTATGACTCCAGAGATTCCCGTTTTGTGTTGGCATTTTGGTGGGAAAGAGCCTGCGAAATGCAAGTCTGGAGAAGAACAGGATGGATGTGAGTCTGTCACCATCATATTGTCTGAAAAATCCTCTTTGCCCAGGATTCTTCTCCTGGGAAGCTGAGAAGCTTCAGAGCAAAAGGAAAACAATGTTATCTCCTTTGCTTCTCCTGTGTTTTGCTGCTTTGGAATGTGGGTGTTTCATTGGTTTCATGTGAATTGTTTTAACTTAATGACCAATCACAGCCAGCTGTGTTGATGCTCTGGAGAGAGTCACAAGTTTTTCATTAGTATCTTGTTAAACCTTCTGTAAGTATCCTTTCTCTATTCTTTAGTATAGTTTTAGTATAGTATTCTTTAATACCATATAGATCATAAAATAATAAATTAGCCTTCTGAGAACATGGAGTCAGATTCATTCCTTCCTGCCACGGGGGACCCCAGAAAATGCCACACAAGTCCTTGGAGTGGTGACGTGGCTAAAAAGGCTGGACAGCGATAAATTAAAGCCACAAGAGGGCAGAGAGTGTCAGAGCTGCAGAGTTCATTAGCCAGCAGCAATTAGGGCAGGGGCAGGATGGGGAGGTTCCTGTGGCAGCTGCTGCCCACAGCAGACAGCCCAGGTGGGAAGGGAGCACAGGGAAATGCAGCTCCTCAGGTCCCACAGGCAGGTTTCCAGTAACAGGAGCAGCATAAAAGCATCAGGGGAGGTTCTGCAGCTTCAGGTTACAGGACTGGGAAGCAAAAGCCTCAGGTGATCTGGAGAAGTTATGCCACAGCAAAGGGAACACTGATGGTTCCACCCTGAGAATGCTGCTCTGCATTCAGTAACTCCATGGCCTCACGGAAACCTTGGGACAAAGGTTTTTAAATCCCTTCAAGAGATGATGACCATGAAGCCAGAGCAGAGAATGGAAGGAACTGTTTCTGCATGGGCAAGAGGACAGGGATGTGCGGGGAGGAGTGAGATGCCAACACTTTCCTGCAGTTGGATTTCCTCAGAGCTCCTGGTGTTATCGTTTGCTAGCACAAGGTTTCAGAATTGCTGTGAGTCAAAAAGCCATGATTCCATGATCCAGGACCATTCTGATTATGCTGGCTGGAATGCTGCTCTGCCGGGCAGTGAGAGGGGATGGGGGGCTTTGAAAAAGCCAGGAGAGCTGACTGGCATCCTCACCTCCATCCTTTCCGGATCACTGGGGAAAACCTGCCTGTCTGTGTGCCTCACACACATCACAGGTGATTTCAGCATTGCTTCAGGGCTCAAGGCTGGGTCTCTCGTGAGCACCACATTTTCCTTCTGGCTTTCATCCCATGTGAGGGCCAGCAGAGCAGGGACAGGCAGCAGTGAGCTCTGGGTGCCCTGAGCAGCAGCTGCTGCTCCCCAGCCCTGCCCTGAGCTCTCACCCTGCACTGCCTGAACAAACACCCTCAGGAGAATCACCCAGAGCTCACAGGATGGCTCTGAGGGATGAAGAACAGATCCTGTTCTCAGGAAAGCAAGTTTGTGTAGAGTCCTGCAGCAGAACCTCCTTCAGGAAACAGCTCAGCCGTGGCTCAGCTGTCTGGGATGCAGCCTGCACTCAGAGGAATTGGTCAAGATAAAAGCAACTGTTTTTTTTTTTTTTTTTTAAATAAAGGAGTGAAACATGCAAAAAGGGTAGAAGCAAACCAGCACCAACTGTTAGAGGCTACACAGCACGCAGGCTCTGCCCAGGCCCTGGAAGCAGCTGGGTGAGGCTCAGATGTGTGTTACAGGTGGGACAGACAGACACAGCCCAGCTGGACAGCCCAGAGCTCCAGCTGGACATCCCACAGCCCAGCTGGACATCCCACAGCCCAGCTGGACAGACCCACAGCTCCAGCTGGACATCCCACAGCCCAGCTGGACATCCCACAGCCCAGCTGGACAGACCCACAGCCCAGCTGGACAGCCTAGAGCTCCAGGTGCACACCTGTAACTCCTGCTGACCGAGGTGGTCACTGCCCATGGGTGCACCTTGGATGAATTCACCTCCACCATTCCCTGTTCCATCAAAAAGGAGCACCAGGGAGCCCCTGCATGAGGGACACTGAACAGGTGACAGAGCCCAAAACCTCCCTGCCACATCCTGCTGCCACTCCACTCCAGGACAAAGCTGGCATGAAAACCAGGCATGCTTGCAACACAGCACACAGATTAGTCATCACTGAAAACAATGCAAATGTGCAAATCTCCTACCCAAAATGAACGTGGCAAGTATGGAGCTGTCATTCTAGAACAGACAGAACATGGCATTGCTTCAGGCAGCACAAGGTGAGGGGCTCAGGGGGTCCCACAAGGCAGGAGAGCCCTCCAGACCCAGAGCAGGGACAGCCAGGACAGCCAGGACTGCCTGGGCTGGGCTTACCTGAGTTACTGCACTCATCCACGTGCCTGAGGTCATCAGCTGCATCAGGGGACTGCAAGAGAAATGGGACCAGTCACACCTGGAACAGCTGGAACCCTCTGAGGGGACAGTGACACAGAGGGGACACTGCCCATTTGGGACACTGCCACAGAGACTCCAGCTGGAATCCCGCGTGCCCCCAAACTTGGTGTGTGCAGGAAGGAGAGGAAGAAACACAAAAGGCACAAAGAGTAGAGAGGGAAGAGAAAGGCAGCGAGCTACAGGAGGGGAGATTTGTGTGGGAGATGAAACAGAAATCCTTGCCCGTGGGTGGGAAGCCCTGGCACAGGGTGCCCCTGGACCCCTGGCACTGCCCAAGGATCCCAGGCTGAATGGGACATTGAGCAGGAATTGTTCCCTGTGAGGGTGGGCAGCCCTGGCACAGGGTGCCCCTGTAGCCCTGGCACTGCCCGAGGATCCCAGGGGTGGGATTTAAGGTCCCTTCCCACCCAACCATCCCAGGATTCTGTGAACCATTGCACCCACAGACACTGCCTGAGGATTGGGAGGCACCTCCCCAGCTGCAGCAGAGCCAGGGCTGTCCCTGGGGAATTGGGGCGGTCTGGAGCCACCACAGGGCTCAAGCAGCCAGTCCCAAGCCACCTGGGACAGAACTGCAGAGGGCACATCCCAAAGGAGGGCACTGGAGAGGGCACATCCCAAAGGAGGGCACTGGAGAGGGCACGTCCCAAAGGGTGGCACTGCAGAGAGCACATCCCAAAGGGAGGCACTGCAGAGGGCACGTCCCAAAGGAGGGCACTGGAGAGGGCACATCCCAAAGGAGGGCACTGGAGAGGGCACATCCCAAAGGGAGGCACTGCAGAGGGCACGTCCCAAAGGGTGGCACTGCAGAGGGCACATCCCAAAGGAGGGCACTGGAGAGGGCACATCCCAAAGGGAGGCACTGCAGAGGGCACGTCCCAAAGGAGGGCACCCCAGGAAAATGAGGGATGATTCCAGGAGCAGAGCACCACCACGAGGGACAGGTGTCAGTGAAGAACAGACACCAAATAAAGCAGAACTGCCTGAGAATCCTCACAGTGCACTCTGCCATGGCCAGCCTGCCTGCAGTGACACCTTTGTGTCTGCAGTGACACCTGTGTGTCCCATGTGTGTCTGCAGTGCCACCTTTGTGTCTGCAGTGACACTTTTGTGTCTGCAGTAACAACTTTGTGTCTGCAGTGACACCTGTGTGTCCCATGTGTGTCTGCAGTGCCACCTTTGTGTCTGCAGAGACATCTTTGTGTCTGCAGTGCCACCTGTGTGTCCCCACAGCGAGCTGTCCCCCAGTGTGGCAGTGCTTGCTGGCTCTCCACACCCTGAATCTGCTTCATGCTCTGCACGCAGAACTAAAAACCCACCTGAACCCCTCAGACACTAAAAACCCACCCAAACCCTCCAGACACTAAAAACCCACCCGAACCCCTCAGACACTAAAAACCCACCCGGACCCTTCAGACACTAAAAACTCACCTGAACCCTTCAGACACCAAAAACCCACCCAGAACCTTCAGACACTAAAAACCCACCTAAACCCTTCAGACACAGGAAACCTGCCAACTCAGCTGTCACCAATGCCACCAGGGCCTGACTGACCCAGTTTAAGCTCCCAGCCCCACAAGGTTGGTTCCAGTGGCCCCCAGAGCAGGGCCAGGGGTCAGGGTCACCTCCAGAGCTGGCAACCCATGACAAAAGAGCTCAGAACAGCCCATGTGAGGAGGGAGAAGCACCTCAGCATGTCTCTCACCCTCAGAACCAGGTGTTGACCCCACAGCTCACTGCCAGCAGGGTTACAGCTTGAGAACACCCAGCTGCAGGACACAGGCACAGCCCAGCTGCAAGTTACATCTGCTCCAATGTGGCATTTGCTAGCCATCATTTCTGTCACCTTTTCTTCCCTTTCTGTTCTCATCTTTCACTTAACACTATTTCAGGAGCCATTCTGGTGAAGCTGCAGATGTTTTCTATCTGCAAAGCTTTTGTCATTCATTTTAAATCCACCTGGACCAACCCTTCCCTGACTCCTCTTGGCTGGAAGCTCCAGGCAGCCCCCAGTTTCCAGCAGGACTGGTGTCCCTGCCCCAGGGCTCTGCAGAGGGCTCCCCAAACCCCTCAGCCTCAGCTCCTGCACCAGAGCAGGGCCTGGGCTGTGCAGAGCGGGCTCAGCATGCAGTCTGTACCTGGATTTCGTAAACAGGTTTGGAGGAAGGAATAGCAGCAAATTCCCGGTAGTCAAACTTCTTTTCAGACATTGACTAGAAGGGACAGCAGAGGGGAAGAAACAGAGAAGAGAGAGTGAGGGAGAGGAAGGGCTGGAGAGGCAGCAGCACAATGAGCAAGGCAAGCAGAGAGCCCAGCAGGGGCAGAGGGAGAGGCAGGAGAGCCTGGGCTGGGCATGTGGGACAGAGCCTGGGATAGAGCCTGGGATGTGGGACAGTCCTGGGACACCCCTGGGATGTGGGACAGTCCTGGGACACTGCCCTGGAGCTCTCCTGGGGGCAGGAGGGGTGTGAGCCCCAGAGGAAGCATCCCCTGCCCCAGTGAAACGTCAATGCACTCCAGGGCAGGGGGCAAAGCTGGTTCTGAGGAAATTCATGGCAAGGTTCCTGACAGCCAGGGCAGAGTCAGGATCTCACCCACGGCTGGGTTATGGGGTGGCCTGGCAGGACAAGGCTCCCTCTCTGCTGTTGCTTTCCCTGCCCTGTCCCACCAGTTCTTACAGGGCTGTGCAACACAGCCCCATGGCTTTTACTCAGGGCGAGGAAAGGGAAAATGCTGATTGCAGCTGCAGGTCTGCCTTGTGCTCTGGAGAAACACAGGGCCAAGGTCTCTGAGGGGAAGTGAAAGGCTTTCTGAACCAGGAAAGGCTTTCTGAACCAGGGAAAGGCTTTCTGAACCAGGGAAAGGCTTCCTGAACCAGGAAAGGGCTTCCTGAACCAGGAAAGGGCTTTCTGGACCTGGGAAAGGCCTTCTGGGCCTGGGAAAGGCTCTCTGAACCAGGGAAAGGCATTCTGGACCAGACAAAGCCATTCTGAACTTGGGGAAAGGCTTTCTGGACCTGGGAAAGGCTTTCTGAACACGGAAAAGGCTTTCTGAACCAGGGAAAGGCTTTCTAGACCTGGTGTAAAACTTTGTGAACAAGGAGGTGAAGCACCATGGAAAGGATGGCTCGATAGAACAGGGGACAGAGAGCAGATGTGCCCTGGGAGCTGCAGTAAAGGAGGGGGCTCCTCTGGCCAGGAGTTTGGCCAAGTTCCATCCACAGACCCCACTCCCTTCCCTGCACCATTCAGCAAGTACTGAGAGGGACCCAGAGCTCCCAGCAGAGCTGAGCAACCAGGGAATGGCAGGATTTGGGAAGCGTGATAAAGGAATGGCAGGGTTTAGGAAAGGTGACAAAAGCAGGCAGGAGAACACCACACCAGCCTGAGCAACCAGGGAATAGCAGGGCTTGGGAAAGGGGACAAAGGCAAGCAGGAGAACATCATACCAGGGAGTGTCAGGGTTTGGGAAAGGTGACAAAGAGAACACCATACCAGCCTTCCTGGGGAGGTGACGTTCCTGGGGCTGCAGTCTGCAGGGGGGGACAGAAGGGCACAGTCAGTGACTTCCCAGAGGCAGGAAATTGCCCCCATAAGCAGGGCATTGCCCCCATAAGCAGGGAATTGCCCCCCCCAGAAGCAGGGAACTGCCCCCAGAAGGATGGAATTGCCCCCAGAAGGACGGAATTGCCCCCAGAATGAGGGAACTGCCCCCTGTCCCTGCCCCGTACCTTCCATGGGTGTGGGTGACGGCGTGGGCGCGGGGGACGGCGACTCTGCCAGCTGCTCCAGGGGGCTGCGCTTCCTGCCCTCCTTGGACTTGGCAATGACCATCTGGGCCTTGAGGGCATCCTGCTCCAGGGACTTCATCCTGCCAGGAACGGGGAGAGGGGTGGGACAGGAGCTGTGAGTGCTGCTGAGGGCACAGGGCCACCCCACAGGGCAGGGACAGAGCAGGGCACAGTGCCACCCTGCAGGGCATCCTGCTCCAGGGACTTCATCCTGCCAGGAACAGGGTCAGGGGTGGGACAGGAGCTGTGAGTGCTGCTGAGGGCACAGGGCCACCCCCTCCGGGGAGGGACAGAGCCCCCCGGTGTCCCCAGGGCAGGCAGGGGCACAGCTGGGCTGTCCTTTGCCACCCCCAAACACACCTGGGGGCACCTGTGCCACACACACAGAGCCTGGAGCTATGGACCAGCACACCGTGGGCAGCCCCAGAGTGCCAAAAACAGGACAAGGACCTGAGCTGGGAACAGAACTGTGAGGATCAAACACACAGAGCCTGGAGCTATGGATCAACTGGGTGCCAAAAACAGGACAGGGACCTGAGCTGGGGACAGAACTGCGAGGGTCACACGAGCAGGATCAGTGCTGGGGGCTTCACTGTCCCCTTGGTGCTGCACCTGAACCCTCCTGAGCCAGCTGGAGAGCATGGAGGCCAGGCTGGATGGGGCCCTGAGCATCCTGGGATAGTGGAAGGTGTGAAAGGAGGTAGAACTGGGTGATCTCTAAGGTTCCTTCCAACCCCTCTGGGACCCTGTGACACAGCTGTGAAACATCAGGGGTATCTGTTCCTTCCTTCCTCCCCACAGCTGTGAGACATCAGAGGTTTCTGTTCCTTCCTCCCCATCAGCCCCAGCACCCCCTGCTCTCTGGGGTCACACCAGGGCCCAGCCTGGTCCTGCCCCAGGAGCCCCCAGCCAGGAGCATGCAGCTGTGGCAGGGCAGTGCACACCTGGATTGGTCTCCTGACCCTGGCCTGGGGACACAGACAGGAGCATGCAGCTGTGCACACCTGGATTGGCCTCCTCCTGCCCCAGGGGTGGCTCTCGAGGGCTGGCTCTGCCCTGGGGCAGCAGCAGCAGCAGCTGCTCTCTGCCTGGACTGGTACAGCCTCCTGGCCAGGTCCTGCTCGTACTGCTTAACACTGTCTTCAAGGGTTGAGCATCTGAGGAGCAGCAGGAGGAACAGGAACAGGAGGGATAGGAAGGACAGGAGGGACAGGAACAGGAGGAGGAGGAGAGGAAGAGATGATGGTGATGAACATCGCAGCAGACAAGAACAGGAAAAGAAAGAAACAGATACAGCAACAAACCCTGGGCAGGGGAAACTCGGCTCTGACACAGGGCAGCCTGGGCTGGGCTGGTCCCAGGTCTGATCCCACCCAGCCTTGGGCATGGCTGGGGCAGCAGGAGCCCCTGGGGCAGCCTGGGATGGTGCCCAGGAACAGCAGCATCCACCAGTGCCCACATCCAGGGGACCAGGACCCCATCCAGGGGACACCTCCCAGTGCTGGGAGGGACCAGGAGCAGCTCCAGCCCCACGGAGGGACCAGGAGCAGCTCCAGCCCAATGGAGGGACCAGGAGCAGCCCCAGCCCCACGGAGGGACCATGAGCAGCTCCAGCCCCAGGGAGGGACCAGGAGCAGCTCCAGCCCCAGGGAAGGGACCAGCTGTGGCTGTCCCAGGATCCCTGGCAGTGCCCAAAGCCAGGCTGGATGGGACATTGGGAATTAGGAATTGTTCCCTGTGAGGGTGGTTTGGCCCTGGCATAGGGTGCCCAGAGCAGCTGTGGGTGCCCCTCATCCCTGGCAGTGCCCAAGGATGGGGCTTGGAGCAGCCTGGCATGGGGGAAGGTGTCCCTGCCATGTCAGGGGTGGCACCAGACTAACCCTCAGGTCCCTTCCACCTTCTGTTCCGTGGTTGTGCCAGGGGCTGTGTGTGCTCAGAATCCCTGTGTGAGCTGGGGCTGTGTGTGCACAGAGCACAGGGGTGCTGGGGAAGGGGCATCCCCCATCCTGGCAGGGCCCTGATGGCACAGGGACAGCAAGGAGAGCCCAAGGAGGGCAGAGTGAGGGTCACGAGTGACAGCACAGAGCAGAGAACTGCAGAGAAGCAAAGACAGGAGGTCAGAGAGGGAGGAACAAACCCAGTGGGGTGGTGGGGCTGAGCCCCCGAGTGGGACAGGGCAGCACCTCCCCTGCAGACAGGACCTGGCCACACCCCTGTGCCCATTCCAGAGCTGGAAAAGGGGCCCTGAGAGCCCTGGATCCTCCTGGAGATCTGGGGCAGCAGGGAACAGTCCCTCCTGTCCCACAGAAAGGGACAAGGGCCTGCAGTGCCAGGACAAGGGGGAAGGAATGGATTCCCACTGCCAGAGGGCAGGGCTGGAGGGGACCTTGGAAAATCCTTTCCTGGCAGCCCTGGCACAGAGTGCCCAGAGAATCCTGTGGTGCCCCTGGATCCCTGGCAGTGCCCCAGGCCAGGCTGAATGGGATATTGGGAAGGAATTGTTCTCTGTGAGAGTGGGCAGGCCCTGGCACAGAGTGCCCAGAGAATCCTGTGGTGTCCCTGCATCCCTGGCAGTGCCCCATGACAGGGTTTGGAGCAGCCTGGGGCATGGGAAGGTGTCCCTGCCATGGCAGGGGTGGCATGGATGGCACTGATGTTCCCTCTCCCATGAACCACCCAGGGACTCTGTGCAAACCAATCTCAAAGAAAATTGGCTCAAAGGCCCAGAGCATCAGTGCAGCTCTCACTGAGGATCTGCTTTGCAGTTCTCCACTCTCAGAGCCCCTGGGAACAACAGCCCCAGGATCACCCATGCACCAACACTGGAACTGCTCCCAGTGATCCCCCCAGTCTTTCCTAAACCCTGTCCCCTCCAGGCCTCATCCAAACCCCAAAAGAGAGCTCACACTGTCCTCTGAATGTCTCCCACAGGAATATCAGGAGAAGGAAAACCATCAATAGGAGCAGCCTGAGTGATTTTGGGAAGGAATTCTATGATGCAGTAAATGTCTAGACTGGCTTCAAGTCTTAAGTTCTGGATTAGGAAGTTCTCTTTCTTCCAGAACAACTTTCAGTCACTCTTCCATGGCTGATGGAACAGCTCATGTGGGTGAGAATGGGAATGGCCAGATCCTGTCATTCTTGGCTGCAGCAGGATGTCCAGCCCAGCAACACTGGAAATGAGAAATTCCACTTTTCCTTTTGGATGTGTGACATTGCAGCCTCAGTGACACCATTCCAAAAGGGGTACAAACAAGGTGGGAATGGTGTGTGAGGGCAGGACACAGCCAGCACAGCACCCAGCTGGGTTTGTGTCCATGGGGAGCTCCCCTGTGCAGGGCTGGGCAGCACTGGGGGAATCACAAGGGACAGGCTCAGCCAGGGCTTGGACAGATCCTGCACAGCCTCCCTCAACATCTGCCCCTGAAAGGGTCCCCATTCCCTGGTTTTACACCCTTCGGGTGCCAGATGTGCAGGAGCAGCCCTGCTCTGTGAAAGGATCCCCCATTCCCTGGTTTTATTCCTTTAGGAGCTGCCCTGCTCTGTTGAAGGACGCCCATTCCCTGTTTTTACTCCTTTAGCCCCCAGACATGAAGAAGCTGCCCTGCCCTGTAAAAGGATCCCCCTGTGAAAAATGCATGTATTTTATGATTGGCTTTTCGCAAATATTAAAATGAATATTATATGTGTTGTGTTAGAAAGTAATGCCATATTAATTCTCTTAAGCACTGTGTTAAATATAGTTTGAGGTTATAAAAAATGTTAAAATAGAAACTATGCTATGTAAGATGCTTTATTTAACAGAAAGGGCTTGCAGTGAATAGCAGCCACAGGACACCTGAATCTTTCAGAGAAAGGGAATTTGTTGCCTGCCTATCAGAAGAAACGAACTTCTTCCAGCCTTGGAGGCACTGTTATGATTAGAAGGAAGAAGCTGACAATGACCAGACAGAATCCTGTGTTTGAATAGAATTTATACATAATGTATGAAGTGTATGAATATGCAATGGGCTATTGTTCTTAAGGGTTAATCCTCTGTTAGCAGGGGTCCTTTTTTGGGCTCGTGATGCCCAGAAAAGGTACCCGGACGTTCGTAACTTTTTGCTTTTATTGTCTCCTATTGTCCTAATTCAATTTGTCCAAATTGTTATTACTCCAATTATGTTACTATTCTTTTTAACAATTTTATTACTATTAAACTTTTAAAGTTTTTAAAAACAAGTGATTGGTGTTTTCCACACCCCATTCCCCAGTTTCACTCCTTTAGGAGCATCCCTGCTCTGTAACAGCATCCCCCACTCCCCAGCTTCACTCCTTTAGGTCCCTTTAGGAGCAGCCCTGTAAAAGCATCCTCCATCCCCGGTTTCCGTCCCTTTATCTCTCACCCCCAGGAGTTTCCCTGCCCTATAACAGGATCCCTCACTCCCCGGTTGGTTTCCCTCCCCTTATCCCCACCCCGGAGCCGCCCCTCTCCCTCCCCGCAGGACAGGCAGCCCCGGCTCACCGTGCTGCCCTCCACATGGCGCGTTTCTCGGCCTCCAGGGCGCGGCGCTCGGCCGGGGACAGCTCCTTGTCCTGCTGGGCCAGCAGCTCGGGGCTCTGCATCCGCAGCCGCTCCTGGTGCCGCCGCTCCGCCTTGGCCGTGCGCACGGGAGCGCCGGGCTCCGCGGGGGACAACCTGGGACACGGGGGACAGGGGGGCTGTGAGGGGCTCACCTGGGCACACCTGGGGTCACCTGGGCACGGGGGGCTGCAGGGCTCACCTGGCAGCTCTGCACACCTGCCCCTCTGTGCACGGGAGCGCCAGGCTCCGCAGGGGTTAACCTGGCACACAGGGGACAGGGTGGGCTCTGAGGGGCTCACCTGGCAGGCAGGGGCACCTGGGGTCACCTGCCAGCTCTGCACACCTGCCCTGTGCCATGGCAGCCCTGCTCACCTGCCCTTTGCCCTTGCCAGCCCTGCTCACCTGCCATGTGTCATGCCAGCTCTGCTCACCTGGCAGCTCTGCTCACGTGCCCTGTGCCCCTGCCAGCTCTGCTCACCTGCCCTGTGCCATGGCAGCTCTGCTCACGTGCCCTGTGCCCCTGCCAGCTCTGCTCACCTGCCCAGTGTCACTGCCAGCTCTGCTCACCCTCCCTGTGCCCCTGCCAGCTCTGCTCACCTGCTCAGTGTCACTGCCAGCTCTGCTCACCTGCCAGCTCTGCTCACCTGCCCTTTGCCCCTGGCAGCTCTGCTCACCTGGCAGCTCTGCTCACCTGCCTGATGCCACTGGCACAGGCTGCCATGGATGGAGAGGACACAGGAAAACTCCTTGAAAGGAGTTTCTGGCTGGATGGGGCTTGGATTGTCCTGGGAGCAACCCCCAAAGTGTCACAGACATCTTTTATGGAAAATCCTTTCCTTAGGATTTTTCCTCCTGAGAGGCTGAGAGGCCTCAGGAACAAAGTGTAAACATTGGTTATCTGCTGCTGTGGAATGCAACAGGTGCATCTGTGATTGGTCTCATGTGGTTGTTTCTAATTAATGGCCAATCACAGTCAGCTGGCTCAGATAGAGAGTCTGAGCCACAAGCCTTTGTTATCATTCTTTGCTATTCTATTCTTAGCTGGCCTTCTGATGAAATCCTTTCTTCTATTCTTTTAGCATAGTTTTAATGTAATATATATCATAAAATAGTAAATCAGCCTTCTGAAACATGGATTCAGATCCTTATCTCTTCCCTCATTCTCAGACCCCTGAGAACACCGTCACACTGAAGGGCAGTGGGTTGAAACCAGAGGGTCTTGCAGGTCCCTCCCACTCAACCCAACCCAACCCAACCCATGCTGGGTTCCATGAGCTTGGCTCTGCTCAGTTCCCCTCCCTGCCTCCCCCAGACCCTTCCCTGGCAGCCCCTGGCTGTTGAAGGGAGGAACTCTGCAGCCCCTGCCCCACTCACCCCGACATGGAGTTGGTTCTGTGCTCAGGCTTGATGCCCTCCTCCAGGGAATTCCTCTGTGAGCTGCTGCTCTCACTGAGCTCCAAGGGCCTGGAGAAAGAACCCTGTGAGCTGCAGCACCACGGGCTGCACACCCAGCCAAGGGTGAAGCTCCACCCCAGGAGAGCAGGGTGAAGTCACAGCCCTCTGTGATCACTGCTGCGAACATTCCTGTGGGATCTCCTGAACATCCACATGAATATCAGAGCTCATTTCCTGCACCTGCAGGTCACCCAGCCACTGACACACACACACACACACACACCTTTCCTCAGTTTTCCTATCAAAATATTTGTTGGGCGTTCTCTTCCTCTGGATCGCACCCTTCAGCCCTGGGAAGCAGGACCTCACTCTTGGCTTTGTTAGATGTGGCACAAAGGGATTCCAAACAGAGGAGCGAGGAGCCCAAGAAAGATTCCCTTTGGCAACACTTGTCACCTCATCCTGATTTTACACCCTCATTAACAAATTAATTTGATTATTTTAAGTTGTTCCATGAGAGGGGCTATGGAGCTGGCTGGGAGAGCTGGGGGTGTTCAGTTTATGGTGACACCCAGCTCTGATTTTTACTGCTCAAGTTTATTTTAATTAAATTTCAGTTTCTCTTCCAGCATGAGGAAAATTATTTCAAGAAACACAACTTCAGCCTCTTCCACTGCCTCCCCTGCATTCAAGCATAAATAATAAACAACTGGCAGAGCCAGGCTTCCTGCTCTCCAGCATGCCATGTTTCAGGATGGGAACAGGAGGGATCAGGGGGGCTTCCAGGGAACCAAGGGGCTGTGTGTGACTGCTTTCCTCCTTGGAGCTGCCCCAGCTCAGAGGGGCAGGGGCATTGTCAGGGCATTGTGATGTGAGAAGCTCCTCCAGTGAGACTGGGCAGAAACAACAGAGAGAAATGAGACTGCAGTGCCAGGGTGTGTTCTGCCACTGTGACTGAGACGTGTTTGTGCAGAGGAGACTGTCTGTGCCAAAGGCTTCAAAGGCAGATAAGGACAGCTTCAGCTTTACTCCAGTGCATTCTGAATTTATCTGGAGCCTTTCAGAACCCTGTTCTCATTCCTCTGTTCTATGCCCAAGAATTAGAAAAAACCATCAAGGTAACCCGGAGGCCAAGTCCCAGAGAACAGGGAAACAAAAGCCTGAAAAACCCCAAATCTGTTTTAGCATCACTTTATCATTCAGCTTATCTTGAAGCATCTCTCTAAAATCAGCCTCTCTCCACACCCTGGGGCACAGCTGAAGGAGCTGCTCCCTGGAAAGAGTGAGATGTAAAGCTTGGCCTTTTCTGAAGCAGAAATCTGTGCCAGCCCTGTCCCCTAAGAGATCCTGGGACTCTCTGCCTGTGGCAGGTGCAGGGCTGCCTGCCCTGGGTGAGACAGACTAGAAATTCTCTAGAGCAGAAATCCATTTTGATTTGGGTGGAATGTACATCTTTGTCTCTGTGGTTACAAAACAGAGCTATGTAGCCTGACTGCAAAGCCTACGCTCAGAGAAACTACTTCAGAGAAGGACAGAGATAAGAGGGGGAGACAGGGTGATAGAGACAGAGACTGCTGTAAGAGCAGGCCAGCCTGACCTAGGAATTCCTTCTGATAAAGAAGAACTAGTGGCAAATGTCATGCAAAATTCGTAAAAATGAATATGTATGAACCTAATGTGAAATTGTATGCATATGTATTTGAGAGGGGGATAAAAAGGGACCTGAAGTTCCCATGTCTTTTAAGGAGAGCAGTCTCCACACATAACAATAAACATACCGGCTTTACAACTTGCACAAAGCCGTGGAGTTTTGGTTATCTCCGCAAAACAAGGGTGCTGCCTTACCGAGCTGCTGGAGCCTGGCTGCTCCTCCCATTCAGTCTCTCCACCTTGTACTCCACGCCCTCGATGATGACGCTGGACTGCATGGCCTGGGGCGCCCGCCTGCCCTCCTCCTCCTCCTCCTCAGCTTCCTCCTCCAGCAGCAGGGCTCGCTGCTGCTGCAGCTTGCGGGCTGCAGGGACACAGGGGGCAGCTCATAGCAGAGAGCACGGGCTGAACCCCAGGGTGGGACTGTGGGGGGGGGGTCCTGACACTGAACCCCCAGGATGGGACTGGGGGGGGTCCTGACAATGAAACCCCCAGGGTGGGATTGTGGGGGGGTCCTGATAATGACCTGCAGGGTGGGACTGTGGGGGGGTCCTGACACTGACTGAAACTCCCAGGGTGGGACTGTGGGAGGGTCTTGACACTGAAACCCCTGGGATGGAACCTCTGGGCAGGTCCTGACACTGAACGCCCAAGAAATTCAATCCTGACACTGAACCCCCAGGATGGGACCTGTGGGCAGGTCCTGACACTCCTGCAATGAACCCTCCAGGATGGGACCTCTGGGTGGGTTCTAACACTGAGCCCCCAGAACAGGACTTTGGGCAGGTCCTGACACTCTGACAATGAACCCCAGGATGGCACCTGTGGGCAGGTCCTGGCATTGAAACCCCAGGATGGGAGCTGTGGGCATGTCCTGACACTGAACCCCCAAGAGATTCAGTCCTGACACTGAAACCCCCAGGATGGGACCGTAGGGGGGTCCTGACACTGAACCTACAGGATGGGACTGGGGAGGGGTCCTCACAATGAAACCCCCATGATGGGACCTGTGGGGGGGTCCTGACACTGAACCTGCAGGATGGAACCTCTGGGCAGGTCCTGGTACTGAATCCCCAGGATGGAACCTCTGGGCAGGTCCTGGTACTGAAACCCCAGGATGGAACCTCTGGGCAGGTCCTGGTACTGAATCCCCAGGATGGAACCTCTGGGCAGGTCCTGGTACTGAATCCCCCAGGATGGAACGTCTGGGCAGGTCCTGGTACTGAATCCCCCAGGATGGAACCTCTGGGCAGGTCCTGGTACTGAATCCCCCAGGATGGAACCTCTGGGCAGGTCCTGGTACTGAAACCCCAGGATGGAACCTCTGGGCAGGTCCTGGTATTGAATCCCCCAGGATGGGACCTCTGGGCAGGTCCTGGTACTGAATCCCCCAGGATGGGACCTCTGGGCAGGTCCTGGTACTGAATCCCCCAGTATGGAACCTCTGGGCAGGTCCTGGTACTGAAACCCCAGGATGGAACCTCTGGGCAGATCCTTCTCACCCCTGCAAGTCTGGGCTGGTTTCAGTCCATCCCCTCTCCATGAACACCTTTGTTCCTCCACACTTCCACCAATGATGAAACAAACTCTGCATGGTTTCCTCAGCCCCCCCCATTCCTTATCCACCAGATTTCCATCCCTAGACACCCAGGGCAGATTTCCAGCAGATTTCCCAGTGCTCTCAGCCTCACCCTGGAAACTGGGCACAGTTTCTCCTGCCCTTTTCCCAGAGGGAAGGAGGAACCCTGGGAGCCTGTATCTGCCCCTGGCCTCCTGCAGGAGCCAAGGCTGGGTGCTGGTGGTGGCCCCACGCGTGGCAGTGGCCCTGGGACAGCTCTGCTGGTGAGCACATCACCAGAGGGTCAGGGACAGAGGGGACAGGAGCAGGCAGCTCTGGGCAGGGGTCCTGCAGGTCACCCAGGGGTACTCCTCAGGGCTCAGCCCTGGGGCAAGACTAAAAATCTTAAGAATATAAAAATAATATTAAAAAGAAAAAACATTAAAAACAAATTAAAAATCTTAAAAATATAAAAATAATATTAAAATTAAAAAATATTTCTTAACAAAATAAAAATCTTTCTTAAAATATAAGATAATATTAAAATTAAAAAATTATTTAAAATAAATTTTAAACCTTAAAAATATAAAAATAATATTTAAATTATTAATAAAATCATTTTTCTGCATTCTGCAGGAGCTGAATGCAACAGGAACACTCTGCTGCTGATGCCAAACTGGGAGCTGCTGGCGGCTCTCTGAAGGGCCATGGAGCCTTACAGGAGGGTGCAGACAGGCTGGGACACTGGGCAACCATTACTGGCATAAAACTGAAGCAAATGCCAGGTTTAGGTATGATTTGGAGAGGAGTGGCTGGAGAGCTCAGTAAAAATCCTTTTTTCCACTTCACCTTGTTCCTTATCACCTCCTAAAGCAACTATGGGTAGGACTCGATGATCTTTAAGGTCTCTCCCAGCCGAGTCATTCTGTGAATTCTGTGAACTCTCAAGCAAGAGGGAATGACAACACAAAGGAGAGCAGCAATGCAGCTCCTGGTGCAGCCCTGGAGCAGCACAGGGAGCTCTGAGCTCTGCTGCCAGTCCTGTGTGAGGGTGCCACTCACCTGGCGCTGGCACAGCCCCACTGTGTGCAGGGGCTTTATAAATGCCCCTGAAGTCTTTATTGCAGGCTGCAGGCACAGAGCCCAGAGCAGGGAGCCTGGAATGCCCCTCTGCTCTGCAGGGAGAGCTGTGTGAGAGCTGAACTGCTCAGCTGCAGAGGACAAAGCTGCAGGCAGAACTCAGTGCAGCCCTGCAGAACCCAGAGGGGCTCCAGAGGGGCTCTGGGCACAGGCCTGGAGGGGGGATGGCTTCAGGGATGGATGGGATTTGGGAAGGGACCCTGCCCAAGGAGCAGCTGTGGCTGCCCCTGGATCCCTGCAAGTGTTCCAGGCCAGATTGGAGCCACTGGTCTGAGGCAAGGAGTCCTTGCCCATGGCAGGGGTGGCACTGAGTGGGTTAAAAGTCCCTCCAATCCAATCCAACCCAAACCCTCCTGTGATTCCATGATACAGGACACCTGAAACTACAGCACTGCACCAACCCAGGCAGTATCAGTGCAGCATGCACAGAATTGCTCAGCATTCACTTCAAATCATTCCCAGGCCTTACAAGAACCACCCAGGGGCTTCTGGAAGTGCTGCATTTCCGTGGCAAAGGAATCCCTTAGCAGGACAACCCTCTGAGCACACGTTCCTACATACCCTCCTCCTCTTTCATCTTCTTCAGGTCGTCCTCCCCCACCAGGGACACGCGCTTGGGAGGCCTGTCCAGGTGCTGCTGCTTCACCTCAATCTCAAAATACTTCTGCCTCTCCCGGAAGGACCTCTGCTCAGGGCTGTGCTGGCCCCCGGGGCTGTGGGCGGCCACCTGCAAGAGCCAGAACGCTGCACAGGGGGCACACAGGCACAGGGGGCACACAGGGACACCCAGGGACATGGGGCGCCCAGGGACACCATGGGACAGGGGGCACACAGGGACACCCAGCACTGCCCACTCAGCCCCAGCACTGCCCACCTAGCCCCATGCCACCCTATCCCCTGTTCTGCCAGCTGCCCCATCCACTCAGTTCTCACTGTGCCCCATCCTCTCACTTTGCCCCATCCCCTCAGCTCTCACTTTGCCCCATCCTCTCAGTTCTCACTGTGCCCCATCCTCTCAGCTCTCACTTTACCCCATCCTCTCACTTTGCCCCATCCTCTCACTTTGCCCCATCCCCTCAGCTCTCACTTTACCCCATCCTCTCACTTTGCCCCATCCCCTCAGCTCTCACTTTGCCCCATCCTCTCAGTTCTCACTTTACCCCATCCTCTCACTTTGCCCCCTCCTCTCCTCCCCAGCCCTCCCACACCACGACCCCATCCCTCCACTGTCGCAGACATCTTTCTGTGAAAATCTTTTCTTTAGGATTTTTCTCTCCTGAGAAGCTGAGAGGCCTCAGGAACAAAATGTAAACAATGGTTTTCTGCTGCTGTGGAATGCAACAGGTGTCATTGGGCCATCTTGAATGTTTGCAATTAATGGCTAACCTCAGACCAGAGAGCTTGGACTCTCTGTCCCGAGCCACAGACCTTTGTTATTCATTCTTTGCTATTTTATTCTATTCTTAGCTGGCCTTCTGAGGAAACCTTTCCTTCTATTCTTTAGTATAGTCTTAATGTAACATATATCATAAAATAATAAATCAAGCCTTCTGAACATGGAGCCAACATTCTCGTCTCTTCCCCCACCCAAGAACCCCTGTGACCACCATCACACCCCACCCACACCCCCACGACTCCCAGCACTCACCTCCAAGGCCATTTTGGTGTTTTCTGTGCTGCTCTGACCAGACAGTTCCTAAGGACAGAGAGAAACAAGCATGTTCCAAAGGAAAGGTTCCAGCCGTGTGCCCCAAGACCAGGCAGCTGACACAGGTCCCCACACTGTCCCAGAATTCACAGATTTAACAAGGCTTAGCAATGGTCAGGAGTGAGGATTTATGGTAAATGAGGGTTAAACAGAACCAGGTGTGACAACTCCTGAAAGGAAGAAACTGAAAATCACTGGAAACAGGCACCAAACAGGAGCAGGGGCTGGAGGGGAGTCACAGGAGCTGGCAGGAGCCACTCACACTTTGCTTGCATCAAAGACAAAACCACACAAAATTTACTTTAAAGAAGCAGAGATGCCATCAGAAAGAATGAAATCTGTATTTACTGGGATGCATAACAGAATGTTGGATGAACAGAACTACAGGGGTAGGAAACTGATCCCCCAAGTCCATCTGTTAACCAGGAATCTACAGGGGCAAACTGAGAACTGCAAATTAGTTATGGAAAAGAAGGAAGTTTCATCATCAGATAAACTGAAATGACCCACAAAGAGAGAGAAAGGAGATGATCTCTGGCTTTATCCAAACACTCCAAAAACTAATTCAGAATTCAGAACTGGAGTGGATCTGCCTGAGCAACCTCCTACAGCTCTGGAGATGTTTGACCAATGCTCTCAGGGCCATGGTGGGGTTCCTGGGGGTGTCCTGAGCTGGACCTGATGATCCTGGTGGGTCCCTTCCAACTCAGGACGTCCCAGGATTCTGGAATTCCAGGATTCCAGGACCCAAGCCTGCCCTGTTCTGCAGGGGGAACTGAGACAATGACTTCCAAGGCCTCAGCTAGCCTGGGCTGTTCCAGGATTCAGCTAGATGGCAGGGAAAAGGAAGAGTGCCAGTGAAGATCAAAATCTATCCAAAAATGCCTCAGCACAGGTTTAGCCTGGCCCTGGAGCCTGGAATTTCAGAGTTCCTTTGCGTAGTTGTTCATCAGTATCCCAATGTCCAGGGAGAACAACAATGCTTGAGATTCCAGGAGCTTCCAGGATCTGACAGGACTCTGCCAGGATGAACATCTGCACCATCCACACATTCCAACAGGACCCTGCCAGGGTGAACATCTGCATCATCCACACACTCCAACAGGACCTGACACAGACAGGACCCTGCCAGGGTGAACATCTGCACCATCCACACACTGCAACAGGACCTGACACAGACAGGACCCTGCCAGGGTGAACATCTGCACCATCCACACATTCCAACAGGACCTGACACAGACAGGACCCTGCCAGGGTGAACATTTGCACCATCCGCACATTCCAACAGGACCCTGCCAGGGTGAACATCTGCATCATCCACACATTCCAACAGGACATGACACAGACAGGACCCTGCCAGGATGAACATCTGCACCATCCACACAGGACCCTGCCAGGATGAACATCTGCATCATCCATATACTCTAACAGGACCTGGCACAGACAGGTCCCTGCCAGGGTGACCATCCCCTCACCAATACAGGACCCTTCCAGGGTGACCATCTCACCATCCCATCCCCAGCCTCTCCAGCTCCCCCAGGCCCTGGCCGTGTCCCCAGCTGTCCCTGCAGAGCACACACCCTCTGTCCTGCCATGCTGAGCCCTGGCTGGTGCCACCAGGGCTGGGTTACCTGTGTCCCCAGCAGGGGCTGGGACAGGGGCACTGCTGCAAAGGTCTTGTAGGCCTGCTTGACGTTGATGGGCACCTCGTCAGGGGACGGTGGCGACGGTGGCGATGGCTTTGGCTGCAGGGACAGACAGACAGACAGACAGGAGGCACAGGTGAGCACAGGTGGGGGGAAAACCCACATGGGGGAAACACAGCCTGACTCTTGGCCTGCAGAGCCTGGTGAGTGGGATATGGAAGGAATAGGTCAGGGAACACATAAGGGATCTGTGAGCCTTGGGAAGGCAATCTCAGCCTCTGCTGCTGAGCCCTGGGCAGGAGCACCAGGAGCAGAGCACTGCACGAGGGTCACAGCCTGTTCTGTTCCATGGACAGTGAAGGAATGATGCTTTAGGTGGCACAGACCTTCACTGACCTGATGGGAATGTTGTGACAGATCCCTTGGCCAAGGGCACATTGCTGTCCCAGTCCTTGAGGATTTACAGCCAATTCAACCTCCCTGAATCAGGATTTTGTGGGCTAGAACAGGACAGCTACACATTGATTTCTATTTAGGGCTGAACAAGAGTCCCTCTAGTGAAGGTGTCCCTGTTTTTAAGGTCCCTCCCAAGCCAAAGCACCCTGTGATTCCAGGATCTGATCCAGGGATCTGTGATGGGGAGGGGATCTGCCTTTGATCCCAAATTTTCCTCTGCAGAACTACACTTACACATCTGACAAGCTCTGAGGGGACCTTCCTAGTCCTGTCACTGTCTTTGCTGGTCCCTCCCTCACCCACCTTCCCTGTGAACCCTCCTGCAGCTCTGGGGGTTCTGCTCTAAGCACCACAGAGATGGAAGGGTGGGGGGCAATAGCACCCAAACCTTCCTCCTCCTCCTCCTCCTCCTGGAGAGGAAATCCCCTGCAGCTGCTCATCCCTCCAGCTGCACCAATCCAGTTCTGGTTCTGGTTTTCCTTAGTCCTGGACTAGGGCTAAACAATGCTGTCTGATGGGCTAAAGGACAGCACAGTGAGGTCAGGAGAGCTGTGAAATGTGAGCCATACCCATTCCATGAGTTCTGTACAGATGTTTGCCTGCAAATCAGCTCTCTGATACTTCTGGTATCCCACTGCAGGGACAGAAGGGCTGGATTTGTGGAATCTCACCCAGCATGGTTTGTGTAAGGGACTGAAAGCCCATCCAGTCACAGGCAGGGACACCTTCCACTATTCCTTCCACTTTTATATGAAGGGACACAGGTCTTCCCTCATGACAAAGACAAAAACACCTGAATTTTTATCCCCCATCAACAAACAGCCCCAGAAACAGGAACCTTTCAAAAACAATGAGGACACGTGGTCACCAAAACAGAGTGACCAGGACAGGTGGTCACCAAACCGGAGTGACCAGGCATGTGGTGACCACACCAGAGTGACCAGGACATGTAGTGACCAAACCAGAGTGACCAGGGGCATAGTGACCACACCAGAGTGACCAGGGACATAGTCATCAAACCAGAGTGAGCAGGTATGTGGTCACCAAGCAGAGTGACCAGGCACGTGGTGACCACACCAGAGTGACCAGGCACGTGGTCACCAAGCAGAGTGACCAGGCACGTGGTCACCAAGCAGAGCCCCCTCTGGGAGGGTTTCTGCCCCACAACATGGCACTGCACCACGCGGGGCAGCCACAGGGCTCTGGGGAGGGCTCCCTGGGCACTTACAGAGCTGTGGGTCCTGAAGCAGGGCTGGGGCTGCTGGAAGGGGTTGGGGCTGTCCCCCTCCTCGGCCCTGAGTGCCACAGCAGCGCTCGGTCGCACGCGGGACAGCGGCTGGATGACGCCGGGCTTGGTCTGCTGGTGCCAGGGCAGCGTGGGCAGGGCACAGGAGGGCAAGGGGGCACAAAGAGAAGAGAAACGAGCAGTTAGGGCAGCCAGGTGTCTGCCATGCAGGTGAATGAACAAACCCATGCAAATCCATGCACCACCCCCTTCTCTCCTCGGCTGTGCTGCTGCTCCAGCTGCAGGAGCCAACACCAAAGGAGACTCAGCCAAGAAGGGTCACACAGCACCACTGCACTGCAGAGGACAAAAGGAAGGACAAAAGGAAGCACCTGCCAGACCAGCAGCAGCTACAGGGGTTGGCAGGGTAAGGTGAGTCCAACCAAGCTCAGAAAATGAGAGCACCAGGGATGGAAGGAGGGAAACATCAGCCAGGAATGGGAACTGGCAGAAGCTGTGGATGGAAGTGAACCAGGCTAGGTCTGATGAGAAATGCAGTTACTGGAGCAGAGGTGAGAGGCTAAAACCTCTCCTAGATGTCACCATCACTGCTGGATGCTGTGTGAACGTGAGCAAAGCACCTGCAAGTGGAGAGAGTGGCACAGGGACTGGGAAAGCCAGCAAAACCTGCAGGAGGGGAAACAGCAATAAAAGCTGCAAAAACAGCTGGGCTGGGCTTTCACACGGACCATATCTGAGACCTGATGCATTTGTACAAACTCAGGGCATACTGGAGAAGACAGAATGGAAGCCAAGGGGAGGAAGGAACAAGCTCCAAGTGCTGGGGGATGCACAGGGACAGCAGAGTCAGGTTTCACAGCAGCTGTACTCACTGATTTACTGTCATCCTGCGATGTGATGAAGTTAATGGAAGCCTGCAAACAGAAACACAGGGGTAAATCTGGAGTCTGGAAGCTTTGTTTACCCCTGCCCCACTGCCCACCCTGTGTGGGGAGCTCCAGGTGCCACAGAACCCCAGTTCCTGCCTCTTCAGGTGAGGACAGCCCACCTGCACGAGCCTCTCCCAGCCCTGTGCTGTGTGAGGAGACCCTCACAGCTCTCTGCAAACCTCCAAACCCTGAGCCCAGCTGTGGGACAGCCCTGGCCCTGGGCACAGCTCCTGCTCCCTGGGCACATTCCCTGGGCACAGCCCCTGCTCCAGGTCACATTCCCTGCTCCTGCTCCCTGGCACGTTCCCTGGACACATCCCCATGGCACATCCCCTGCTCCTGGGCACACTCCTTGGCATATTCCCTGGGCACATCCCCTGGTCCCTGGGCATTCCCTGGGCACATCTCCAAACTCTGAGCCCAACTCTGGGACAGCCCTGGCTCTGGGCATAGCCCCTGCTCCTGCTGCCTGTATATTCCCTGGGTACATTCCCTGGGCACATCCCTGCTCCTGGTCTCTGGCACATTCCTGGGCACATGCCCTGGTCCCTGGACATGCCCTGGCACATTCCCTGCTCCAGGCACATCCCCTGCTCCTGGTCCCTGGCACATTCCTGGACACATCCCCTGGTGCCTGAACAGGCCCTGGCACATTCCCTGCTCCTGGTCCCTGGACATTCCCTAGCACATTCCTGGGCACATTCCCATGGCACACGCCCACCCTGCACAGCTGCCCCAGCCTGAGCAATGCCATCCCCCCTGCTCCTCCCAAGCACTCGCGGTGCCACCACAGCAGCAGCTGACAGGGAGCAGCCCCCCGTGCCTTGAGTGCCAGCAGGGTGCTGCTCCCTGGGGGACCCCAGGGCATGCCAGGTCACCGTGGGGTCCCCGTGGGGATGCCAGGATCCCGTGGGGATGCTGAGCCCCCAAGGGGATGCCAGGACCCTGTGGGAATCCCATGGGGATGCTGGGTCCCCATGGGGATCCTGAGCCCCTTGTAGGGATGCCAGGCCCCCGTGGGGTCCCCGTGGGGATTCTGAGCCCCCAAGGGGATGGCCAGGTCCCCGTGGGGATGTTTGTGTCCCCGTGGGGATGTTTGGGTCCCCGTGGGGATGTTTGGGTCCCCGTGGGGTTCCCAGGTCCCCGTGTGAATGTTTGGGTCCCCGTGGGGTTCCCAGGTCCCCGTGTGAATGTTTGTGTCCCCGTGGGGTTCCCAGGTCCCTGTGTGAATGTTTGGGTCCCCGTGGGGTTCCCAGGTCCCCGTGGGGATGTTTGGGTCCCCGTGGGGTTCCCAGGTCCCTGTGTGAATGTTTGGGTCCCCGTGGGGTTCCCAGGTCCCCATGGGGATGCCAGGCTCCCCCGTGGGTCTCCATGGGCTGTGGGGCCAGCGCAGGGCAGCAGTGGGCAGTGCAGCAGCCGTGCAGGCGCACACTGCACACTGCAAGCAGCACTTGCACAGCGCTGTAAACCACGAGCAACACTTACACGGAGCCGCAAACCATGAGCAGCACTTACAAAGAGCAGCACTTACAAAGCACTGCACACCACGAGCAGCCCTTACAAAGCACTATAAACCAGGAGCAGCACTTACACAGCACTGCACACCTCGAGCAGCACTTACACAGCACTGCACACCTCGAGCAGCAGTTACACAGCACTGCACACTATGAGCAGCACTTACACAGTGCCATAAGCCATTAGAAAGCCTTACCCAGCACTGCACACGCTGAGCAGCACTTACAAAGCACTATAAACCACGAGTAGCACTTACAAAGCACTGTAAACCATGACCAGCACTTACAAAGCACTGCACACTATGAGCAGCACTTACAAAGCCATGTAAACCATGAGCAGCCCTTACAAAGCCCTGCACACCACGAGAGCCATGGTTTATGGCTCTTTCTAAGTGCTGCTCATAGTGTGCAGCCCTTACACAGCACTGCACACTATGAGCAGCACTTAGAAAGAGCAGCACTTACAAACCACCGTAAACCATGAGCAGCACTTACGAAGCGCCATAAACCATGAGCAGCACTTACAAAGCCCTGCACACCTCGAGCAGCACTTATAAAGCACTGCACACCTCAAGCAGCACTTACACAGCGCCGTAAACCATGACCAGCACTTACAAAGCACTGCACACCATGAGCAGCCCTTACATAGCACTGCACACTATGAGCAGCACTTACACAGCACTGCACACCTCCAGCAGCCCTTACAAAGTGCCATAAACCATTACAAAGCCTTACAAAGCACGGCACACCACGAGCAGCACTTACAAAGTGCTGTAAACCATGAGTAGCATTTACACAGCACTGCACACCCTGAGCAGCCCTTACACAGCACTGCTCACTATGAGCAGCACTTACAAAGCGCCGTAAACCATTACAAAGCCTTACACAGCACTGCACACCCTGAGCAGCACTTACAAAGCGCTGTAAACCATGAGTAGCATTTACACAGCACTACACACCCTGAACAGCACTTACAAAGCGTGTCTCCCTGCCGGCCAGGTGAGGGGCCCGGGGGGCTGTGGGCACCTGTGGGGAGGGGCAGCAGCACGGAGAGAATGGGAGAGAAAAGGAGAGACTGGGTTTTGGGTTAGTCAGGGGAGAGGAGCCCAAGGGGAGCCCCCTGCCCTGCCTGGCACCCCCAGACCCAGCACAGACACCTCCTGCCTCCCCCAGACCTGTGCAGAGCTCAGGCCAGGCAGGACCCTCACAGTGCCTACTCAACCCTCACAGTGCCTACTCAAACCTTACAATGCCTACTCGACCCTCACAGTGCCTACTCAACCCTCACAGTGCCTACTCACCCCTCAACAGCGCCTACTCAACCCTCACAGTGCCTACTCAACCCTCACAATGCCTACTCAAACCTTACAATGCCTACTCGACCCTCACAGTGCCTACTCAACCCTCACAGTGCCTACTCAACCCTTACAATGACTGCTCGGGACAAAGGATTCAATTTCCCTCAAGGAATTCTCTGAAATCAGCCAGTCAATTCTGGCTGGAGTACAAGATGCTGAAATCAAAGAATTAACATTATTCTCTCAATTAATTAATTAACTAACATAATTCTCTGAAATCGGCCGGTCAATTCTGACTGGGGTACGAGACATTGAAACCAAAGAATTGACATTGTTCTCTGAATTAATTAATTAATTAACATAATTCTCTGAAATCAGCCAGTCAATTCTGCCTGGACTACAAGATGTTGAAATCAAAGAATTAACATTGAAAAATAGATGGGAGACAGAGAGTAAGTAAGAGACAAAATTCCTCAGAACTTCTGCTCTGCAGAAGTCAAGACTCCTGAATCCCTGAAACAGGAGAGATCTGCAACTGCTCAGCCTGGAGAAGACCTTGGAGCCCCTTCCACTGCCCTAAAGGGTTCCAGGAGAGCTGGGGAGGGACCCTGGGCAAGGGCCTGGAAGGACAGGACAGGGGGGAATGGCTTCCCACTGAAGGAGGCAGGGCTGGATGAGGTTTTGGGAAGAAATGATTTCATTCAAGGGTGGGCAGGCCCTGGCACAGGTGCCCAGAGCCCCTGGATCCCTGGCAGTGCCCAAGGCCAGGCAGGACAGGGCTGGAGCAGCCTGGGATAGTGGAAGGTGTCCCTGCCCATGACAGGGGGCTGGAATGAAATTGTCCTGAAGGTCCCTTCCCACCCAAACCATCCTGGGCATCTGTGAAAATTATCTCAAAGAAATAAAGAGAATTGGCACTGGTGATAAAAGGAAAACTTAGAAAAACCACAGCAGCTGTCAGAAATGTAAACAGGGAAACACAGCTGGAACAAAATGCATTGGAACAGTTCAGCTGTGACACCGCCTTCCAATGGTGCTGGGTTCCTGCTGAGCACTCAATTGAAATGATCCACGACTGAGGGAGATCAGGACAGCTGAGAGGGAACAGAGGCTGCGCCCGAGGGCTGCTCCTGCAGCTCAGCCTGCCCCAGCAGCCACCTCACCTGTGAGCTCTGGCCCCCTCCAGAGCTCCTGCCCAGCCCCAGGAGCTGAAATGGAGCAGGGAAGTGCCACAGCTGGGGGAGAACAGGTGGAGAACAGCTGGACTCCAAAAGGAACCAACAGACCCAAAAGGACAGAGAACAGAGAACAAAGAACAAGGGGCAATTCACTCCAGCCCCAGTATAAACCCAGTAATGGGCAATGACTGCAAAGGGAAAATCTAAAAATCTCTTTAAGTTCATTTAACTTTCAAAGGCTCAACTGAGCTGTAGCACCTCATGCCGTGGGATGGACAGAGGGATCAAAGATATTGAAAAGTTCAGAGATAAATAAGGAATATGAATGTCAAGGGATAAAAGGTAATATTTATATGAATTATTTATATAGACAAAAATCATCAGATAAATAAGGAATACGAATGTCAAGGGATAAGAAGTAATGTTTATAAAGAAAAAATCATCAGAGGTTGTGACAGTGCTCGCAGAAGTCTAAAAATAAAAAAAACACCAAAAATAGAACTCTATGTTTCAAAAAGTTTAATTTATTATTTTATAATATATATTATACTATATATATTATATAGTATATAATATAAATATATTAATATATATTTATGATGTATATTATACTAAAACTATACTAAAAAAAATCATCATAAAACTGACTAAAAATAATAAAAAAAAAGAATAACAAAAACCTGTGACTCGGACAAAGAGTTTGAGCCAGCTGACTGTGACTGACTATTAATTAAAAACAACTACATAAAACCAATCACAGATATACTTGTTACATTCCACAACAACAAAAAATGACTGTTTACATTTTATTCCCGAAGCCTCTCAGCTTCTCAAAGAGAAAAATCCTAAAAAAAAAGGATTGTTCAAAAAGTATCATAACTACAAGAAGCTACAAAAGCAAAGATTCTTCCCATTGCAGAGGGAAAGCCTCACGCAAGGAGCTGCAGCAGGATCCTGAGGGCAGGGTCACCCAGAAGGGGCTGTAGCAGGATCCCTCCAGCTCCTGGCCAGCAGCTCTCCAGGCTCACAGGGAGAACCAGGCATCCTCTGCAGGCCTGGTTTACAGACACAAACCCTGATCCTCCATTTCTCACCATACCAGGCTCATGCAGAAAGAACCAGGCATCCCCTGCAGGCCTTGGCAGCCCTGGTTTACAGATCCAAACCTTGATCCTTCATTTCTAACCAGGCTCACACAGAGAGAACCAGGCATCCCCTGCAGGCCTGGGCAGCCCAGGTTTAATAACCCAAATCCCAACTCCTCCATTTCTCACCACACCAGGCTCACACAGAGAACCAGGCGTCCTCTGCAGCCCTGGTTTACAGACTCAAACCCTGATCCTCCAATTCTTACCACTCCAGGCTCACACAGAGACCCAGGCATCCTCTGCAGGCCTGGTTTACAGACCCAAACCCTGATCCTCCATTTCTAACCACACCAGGCTCACACAGAGACCCAGGCATCCTCTGCAGGCCTGGTTTACAGACCCAAACCCTGATCCTCCATTTCTAACCAGACACCAGTTGCCAGAATCAAAGAATCTCTGTGCAAGGCACTGGTCCAAAAAGACCATTCCCAAAATCTCACAGCCACATGTTGTAGGCCCTCCCCATCACCCTGCAATTAAGCTGTCCCTCAGAGCTCATTTAGAGCAGCTAATTACCCTTCTGGCTCTCTGGGACACTCCGAAGGAGGCAGTTGCTCTCTGGTGGGTCCCCTCCACCCTGACAGGGTCACTCCAGGATGGAAACTGCCCTCAGCCACCTCTGTCCTGCACCCCTGCCCTTCCCACACCCCCTGTCCTGGGGGCAGTCTCACCTGAGGATTGCTGGGAGAATAGGGGGATTCTCGCCTGGAATTTCCTGCACCAGACTCGCCCACGGGAGCCTGAAAGAGAGAAAACAAAGCTCAGGACAGAGCTCCAGTGTTACTGCATGGCAGGAGGGGTCTGTGCAGCCCAGGGGCTTGGGACACCCTGCACATCCAGGGATATGAAAAATGCGTATTTTACGGCTGGCTTTTTGCAAATATTAAAATGAATATTATATTCATAATATTAATTGTTGTTGTGTTAGAAAGTAATGCTGTATTAAATCTCTTAAGTACTGTGTTAAATATAGTTTTAGGTTATAACAAAATGTTAAAATACAAACGATGCTATGCAGGCTACTTTTTTTTAAAGAAAGGACTCGCAGCGAGTTAGCAGCCACAGGACACCTGAATCTTTCAGAGACAAAGAATTCATTGCTCCATTTTCAGAAGAAATGAACTTCCTCCCACCTCAAAGGCGCTGTCAGGATTCAGAGGAAGAAACTGACACTGACCAGACAGAATCCTGTGTTTGAATGGAATTTATGCATCATGGATGAGGTGTATGAATATGCAACAGGCTGTTGCTTTGAAGGGTTAATCCTCTGTTAACGGACATCCTTTTTGGGCTTATTTTGCCCAGAAAAGATACTCGGACTGTCCATAACTCTTTGTCTTTATTGTCTCATATTGTCCTAATTCAAATTGTCCAAATTATTACTACTCTAATTGTATTACTATTTTTATAACCATTTTATTGCTATTAAACTTCTAAAATTTTAAAAACAAGCGACTGGCGTTTTTCACAAGGGAGCAAGGCTAGCAGGGCCCAGCAGCAGCTGGCACATGCCAGAAAGCACCAGGAGCAGCGAGGGAATGAGGTTAAACACCGGGATCACACCCCAACTAGATCGGGTTACAGCTTCGGCATTCCCAGGAATCCTCCTCCCTGACTCCCCCAGCCCTCACAGGCAGGGTCAGCTCCAGGAAAAGCTCCTGGGCACAGACACGGAGCAAAGAAAGCCTGGCTGCAGGAGACAGGGCTCCCCTGGCTCCCAAAGGAACCTCTGACACTGAGGCTCGGCTGCCAGCAGCTGAACAGAGAGCAGCATCCCAGGAACCACCTGCACTGCAGAGAGCAGTGCCCAGGAACCACCTGCACTGCAGAGAGCAGAATTCAAGAGAGCAGCATCCAGGAACCACCTGCACTGCAGAGAGCAGAATTCAAGAGAGCAGCATCCCAGGAACCACCTGCACTGCAGGCAGCAGCATCCCAGGAACCACCTGCACTGCAGAGAGCAGCACCCCAGGAACCACCTGCACTGCAGGGAGCAGCATCCAAGAATCACCTGCACTGCAGGGAGCAGCATCCCAGGAACCACACCTGCACTGCAGGGAGCAGCATCCAGGAACCACCTGCACTGCAGAGAGCAGCATCCCAGGAACCACCTGCACTGCAGAGAGCAGCATCCCAGGAATCACCTGCACTGCAGGGAGCAGCACCCCAGGAACCACCTGCACTGCAGAGAGCAGCATCCCAGGAACCACCTGCACTGCAGGGAGCAGCACCCCAGGAATCACCTGCACTGCAGGGAGCAGCATCCCAGGAACCACCTGCACTGCAGAGAGCAGCATCCCAGGAACCACCTGCACTGCAGAGAGCAGCACCCCAGGAATCACCTGCACTGCAGGGAGCAGCATCCAGGAACCACCTGCACTGCAGAGAGCAGCATCCAGGAACCACCTGCACTGCAGAGAGCAGCACCCCAGGAATCACCTGCACTGCAGGGAGCAGCACCCCAGGAATCACCTGCACTCCCACTGCAGCACCAGCAGCACCTTTCACAAGGATTTCTTAATGCCTCAAGGTAGAGGCAGGTCATTTGGGATTTAGGGAACTATTCAGGCAAACCTACAGCTCCCAGTCACTAATACCATGCACATGGCCAGTTGGATAAAATCAATATTTTGACACACCAAGCCTGAAGTTTATACTGGAGCACAGATTTCAGATATCTTGCTCTAAGCTCACCTGGCTACACACCTGAGAAATTCCTAGCAAGGAACTAAACCACCTCCAAGATCACTAGAGCTGAGGATTGGGTTGGTTCATCTGCTGTCTATGGGGCTGTTTATGTGGGGCTGCTTTGCTTTTTAGACTTCCCAAAAGGCTTCAAAAGGAAGAAGGAGAGAGCAGCGTGGTGCTCATCTGGAGGGTGCTATCTTTGGGTCCAGTCCCTGTTCCACCACGGGTTCCCTGTGCAACAGCAGGAATGTCAAACACAGATTTCCCAGGACAGAAAGCAAAGCTCTCCCCTGGAATTCCCAAGTCTTGATCTAGTGAGTGGAGGAGCAGCTCCTGGGCTCTGGATCTACTGTAGTTTGCAGATCTTCTCCTCTCTAAGGACGCTTAGGGCCAGAGACAGAAGTGTGGCACCAGCCCTGATCCCCAGCAGTGTTTTACAGATGTTCTCCAGATGTTTCCACAGGGCAGAGGAGGGCTGTGGCACCAGCCCTGATCCCCAGCAGTGTTTTACAGATGTTCTCCAGATGTTTCCACAGGGCAGAGGAGGGCTGTGGCACCAGCCCTGATCCCCAGCAGTGCTGCCAGCCGGACAGGCAGGGACAGCACAGCTCCCAGGCAGACCCCAGGGGACAGCAGGGAGGTCACAGATGCCATCCTGTCCCCACACCCCAGCACCAGGGTGTGTGTTAGCAGCCAGGGGATGGCCTGGTGGCTCTGGGGATCCATCAGGTGGCACATTAGGGGGGCACACAGGGCAGGGACCGGCCCACGGGCACCGTGCTGCCCGGTGCCAGGGTTTAGTAGGGAGCAGTGGCCAGGCTGTGTCAGTGCATGCCACACACCACACGCTGCTTGCCTTGGAGTGCAGGCTGGTCTTCAGCACGCCCCCCCGGCCGTAGCCCAGGGGAGGCCCCCCCAGGCCAGCCCTGCCCCTGCGGTTGGCCACCACAAAGGGGTTCTCACTGAAGGGGATGGGCTGCGAGTCGATCAGACACTCGGGCGTCTCTGGCAGCTGCTCCTGGGGCAGGGGGCAGCCCTCGGGCTCCTGCTGCTGTGCCTGGGGCTGCTGGGGAGGCGTGGGGGGCCGGGGGGGCCTGGCTGTGCCCGCTGCCGGCTCTGGGGACGCTGCCCGGCCGTGCCATGCCTGTGAGCACAGCACGGCACAGTCACCCTCCATGCTGCAGCTGGGCTGGGGGCACTCAACAGGCTGAGAGGAAACACAAGGGTCGCACAGAAACGAGGAGAACACAGAGAAGAGGAACAGAGAGAAAACAGAACAGCTGCTGAGGGACAGGGGAGAGAATTCCAGTGCTAACACCCGCACGGCATCCCGACCCTCTCCTGCTCTGCCACCAACTTGTGACCCTCGGTGTCACTCGTGGAGAGGAGCCTGCTGTGCACAGACAGCTTAGAGAGCTGACAGGCTGCATTGCTCCCACTCATACACCTCCCTGCTCCCACACACACACCTTCCTGCAGCTGCTCCCAGCCAAACCCACCTCCAGCACCTGTACAAGCACATGTGACCCTGTACGAGCACCTGTGACCCTGTATGAGCACCTGTGACCCTCAGTGCCACTCGTGGACAGGAGCCTGCTGTGCACAGACAGCTTAGAGAGCTGACAGGCTGCATTGCTCCCACTCAGAAACCTCCCTGCAGCTACTCCCAGCCAAACCCACCTCCAACACCTGTACAAGCACCTGTGACCCTCAGTGTCACTCCAGGGGGCTGACAGGCTGCCCTGCTCCACTCACACACCTCCCTGCAGCTGCTCCCCAGCCAAACCCACCTCCAACACCTGCACAAGCACATGCTCCCCCCTCGCCTCACCACACAGAACCACAGAACCTTCAGCTGGGGCTGGGAGGCACCTCTGAGATCCTCCAGTTCAATCCCCACTTCACTGAGCCCCACCACACACGGCCCAGCCTCTGCTGCCACCCCAGTGCTGCCACAGGGTCACTCCCACCACACCTGCCCAGGTGAACATGCTATAAGGGCCCCAGGGCTCCCAGCATCCCCAAACACCAGAGCTCAGCGAGCACAGCCCCTGTGGGTGGCCCTTGCTGATGGCAGGGCTGAGGCAGCCCCAGCTCTGTCCAGGTTCAATTCCCACAGCCCCAGTGAAGCCCTGGCCCTTCCCCTCAGTGCCACAGAAGAGAGTTTGTTACCCCAAACACCAGAGCCTTCCTCAGGGGAGCAGGGACAGGCAGAGAGCAGAGCCCAAAGCTTCCATCCGAGCGCCTCCAGGGAGCACAAAGACCTCTCCTGCTCAGAGTGAATTCCTCAGCTCCTGTGTCATGGCAGGGCTCCCCAAAATAGCTCTCAGGGCTGGGCTGCTGACTACAATGGCAGCTGGGAGGCTCAGGAATTTGGGAGGCCCTCCCCTAACCCCCAGCCCAGCCTCTGTGGCTGGCACAGCCCTGCCTCATATCGTGTTTCCTCACCAGTGCTACCCTGGGACACTCTGCTGTGATTTCTCAGTGTAAAACCCTGCTTTTAGATCCTTTTCCCCTGAGTGCCATCCTGCCTGATGGTCAGAGGGAGCCTCAGTCCCTGCTTTGTTCCTGGGCCCAGCTGGATCTGTGTCTCCCTGGAAGCTCCAGCTCCTGCATGTCCTGGTGATGGATTCCTCACTCCCTGGCCTCTCCAGGGCTATTCCTGTGTCCCTGGAAGCTCCAGCATGTCCTGGTGATGGATTCCTCACTCCCTGGCCTCTCCAGGGCTATTCCTGTGTCCCTGGAAGCTCCAGCTCCTGCTGCAGAATGTCCTGGTGATGGATTCCTCACTGCCCAGCCTCTCCAGGGCTATTCCAGTCAGACAAGCCACGGTTTCTATTCTGGGTGAGCAAGAATTTGGGCAATGCGGGGAGCTTTCCCAGCTTGCAGACAGAACAGGCACGTGCTACCCTGCATCCTCCCTGGCACTGAAAGAAAGCCAGTCTTAAATCTCTGAACAAGTGAGAAAAAGGAATCAATGGTAAGAAACTGAAGAGAAATAGAACAGGCACGTGCTACCCTGCATCCTCCTTGGCACTGAAAGAAATCCAGTCTTAAATCTCTGAACAAGGGAGAAAAAGGAATCAGTGGCAAGAAACCGAAGAGAAAGAGATTCAGAAGAGAAAGTACAGGTTGCTAATTAACTCATCATGGGGACCTGGTATTGAGACATGCCAAGGCTTCTCCATCCTTCATAGCCCAGAAAGCAAAACTAGACTCTGATGGTTTTGCTGTGATCAGCCCCTCAGGGGCCTGGCTTTCATTCCTGTTCAATGCAGAGGTCAGAGGCTGCAGCAGCCCTTCGATTTCTGTCAGGGAAATGTCAGGGTCACAGAATCCAAGGATGGTTTGGGTGGGAAGGGACCTGAAAGCTCAGATTGTTCCAGCCCTGCCATGGCAGGGACACCTTCTGCTGGACCAGGCTGCTCCAAGCCCATCCAACCTGGCCTGGGGCACTACCAGGGATCCAGGGGCAGCCACAGCTTCTCTCCAGGGGTGTGTAACTGGGCTAAGTGAATCTCCTATTGATGTTCCTGATAAATATCCTAATTAATCAATCCTAATAAATTGCTGAAATCAGGGGCCGGGTGTGCCCCATCCCCACTGGGACACCTGGAAGCTCCCAATAAACGTCTGGTTTTTACTTTACTGTTCTAACACTGTTGCAAGGGGTTTTTGTTTTTTTTTTCTTTTGATTATAAACAACAAGGGGATGAGAGAATCAGAGCAGGAATTGTAATCCCACAATCCCAGAACATTCTGAGTTGAAAAGGACACACAGGATCATCGAAGTGATGTCTGTACTGCATGGCCAAAGAGCATCCCCCAAACCAGCATTCCCATGCTGCTTCTGATGGGAATTTTCAGTTTGCCTTGTAAGGGTGGACAAAGAGAAAGGGCATCTCATCAGCCTGTGTTAAATCCTGCTCACAAAGGGCCCCAGATGCAGCAGCACAGGTGGATCCAGGACAGACAACCACTGCTGCCTTCCCTGGTGGCTGCTCTGGGGGAAGCCTCCTGACCAACTCCACCATAGCTGCAGTGGTCAGTGGGGAGATCCACACCTCCTGTTCCACGGGGACAGATGGACCTGCACCTTCTCCTGCTGCACAGCAAGAGCAGCTCCCTGCAGATCCCTGTGAGGCACAGGGGAACAGGAACAGCTCCCTGCAGATCCCTGTGGGGCACAGGAACAGCTCCCTGCAGATCCCTGTGGGGCACAGGGGAACAGGAACAGCTCCCTGCAGATCCCTCACAGGGAGGACAGGAACCCTGCAGATCCCTCACAGAAAGATGTGCAGCAGTTAAAGACACCCAGGTACTGCTCAGAGGAGAACACCTGAGTGAGAACCGCCCTGGAGACAGGAAGGAGGAGAAAACTGCAATAGGAACAGGACAGGAGCACCAGTCACCTGGAGGAGGCTGCCCAGAGACAGACAATCTGCCACTGACCTGCCTGCCCTTCCACAGGAGAAAACCACAATGGGAACAGGGCAGGAGCACCAGACACCTGGAGGAGGCTGCCCAGATGTCAGAACTCAGCACATCCCTCTGGGTGTCCAGAGTTGCTGGGACCCCTGCCAAGGGGTTCAGAGACCCCGGCACACAGCCCAGAGCACCTGTGGGTTTGATTTTGACCCTTGGAGCAAGTTACCAGCTTTGTATGAAGACCTGAAAGTCACAAAAGTTTAAGTAGTGTAATAATAAAATTATCACTAGGTGAAAAAGTAGATTTTGGGATTTTTAGAATAGGGGTTTTGGGGACAAGATGGAGGGACTTGGGTGTGTCCAGCCTTTTTCTTCTTCTTTTCTACCTCTGTCTTCTGCTGTGATGTTGGCACTTTGGGATTGGTTTAGAATAGAAATTCACTGTCTAACATAGGTGATAGGTATTGGGAATTAAGTGTAAATATGTTATATGTAGTTTGTAGTATAAAAGGACAGCACCACCTCAGGGGTAGTCAAGGGCCTGTGGCTGCCCTGCTAAAAAGACCTCGACTGGGCAGAAAGAAAATTTTATAGATAAGAATTAATAAACAATCTCAAGACCGAAAACTGAAGAGTCCAGACTCGTTCTTCAGCCGCGTGGGCCAAAGCAGAGACATCCTGCACATCTCGGGGCAGCAATTATCAAACATCTACCTGAGATTCCAGTGGTCCCCTAACAGAACAGGGCAGCTCCTGAAGGAGCACCAGCCCCTCCTTTCCCCAGGACCTGGCAGATTTCCTTTTCCAACCAGAGCAACAACAGGGCTGGTGACAGCTGGGCCCACACAGGCCCCTTTGGCTGGGACCCTCCCTGCAATGGGACATTTTTAGAAGCCCCCACAGCCCTGTGCCCGGCCCCACATTCCCGTGCCTGACGTTCCCAGGCTGACCCCCCTGGCAGGCACAGCCCCAGAGCTGCTCTGCTCTGCACCACCCTGAGCTGTCCTGCATGGACCCAGAGCTGCTCTGCACCACCCTGAGCTGTCCTGCATGGACCCAGAGCTGCTCTGCACCACCCTGGGCTGTCCTGCATGGACCCAGCTGCTGCTGGGGCTGACTCTGCCCTCTTCCAGCTCCTGAGTTACACTCAAAGATGCTAATAATAAACCTTTTCCTGATACTGCTCTGCTGTGTGAACAGCAGCAGGGAAAAACCCAAAGCTGGGAAGGGTGGGGAGAAAAGGAGGCAGAACTGGAGCCAAAGCAGAGCTCTCACTGGAGTAACAGAGGGAAGAGAACAGGAGAGGAGAGCTGTCTGCATGGAAGAAGATGGAGACAGGAAGGACAAAAGATGATCCTGAAACACCGGAATGGGAATGCAGAATGGGGTGATGACAGCAAAGGGAGATCTTGCTGCAACAGGGGGAAAGGAGGAAGACTGGGGATGTGTGAAGGAGCAGGCAGAAACCCAGCAGAATGGGTGTGATGCAGGAAAGATAAAAGAAAAGATGGAGAGATGAAATTTCAAACAGCACAGGAGAGAGGTAAGCCTGTAATCTGTGAACTTTGTGAAATCTGGAATTTCTCTTGGCCACTGCCAATGAGGGACTGCCAGGCAGGGCCCAGGACAGGAATGCCCAGGGCAGGAGTCACAATCACAACAGGATACAGGAGCCACAGGGCTCGGCCAGGACACAACCACAGCCAGAACCACAGCCACGACACACAACCACAGCCAGAACCACAGCCATGACACACAACCACAGCCACAATCACAGCCATGACACACAACCACAGCCACGACACACAACCACAGCCAGAACCACAGCCACGACACACAACCACAGCCAGAACCACAGCCATGACACACAACCACAGCCACACACACAACCACAGCCAGAACCACAGCCATGACACACAACCACAGCCATGACACACAACCACAGCCATGACACACAACCACAGCCACGACACACAACCACAGCCACGACACACAACCACAGCCACGACACACAACCACAGCCAGAACCACAGCCATGACACACAACCACAGCCATGACACACAACCACAGCCAGAACCACAGCCATGACACACAACCACAGCCACGACACACAACCACAGCCAGAACCACAGCCATGACACACAACCACAGCCACGACACACAACCACAGCCACGACACACAACCACAGCCAGAACCACAGCCACGACACACAACCACAACCACAGCCCCCTCCCTCCTGCAGCCTGGGGGAACCCTGGCTGTGACAGAACCTCAGGGCAGCCTGGGCTGGAAGGGACCCTGAGAGCAGCCAGTGCCACCCCTGCCATGGCCAGGGACACTCCCACCAGAGCATCAGGGGTAGACACTTCCACTGAATGGATGGCTCCAAGCACTGTCCAACCTGGCCTCAAACATTTTCTATGTTCAATACTTTCAGTTTCAGCACCCTCATTGTTCCCCTTTCCTAAACACCATGCCACAATGGATTCACAACTGAGCTGTGCACACAGCACTGCCATCACTGTGTGGGGAAGGATCTTTCTCTCCCTCCTTGGCAGCTCTTGGGAGCCTCTTCCTTCCGCAACAAATCCCTGCACTCTCTCACCCACATCCCCTTCTCTGCCACCAGGCTGTTCTCTCTGCCTTGCTCCCAACTCTGCTTTTTGCAGCTTCTCAAACTGTGCCACTTCCCTTCCCAAAAGGCAAAGCTGCCTGGTTACTGCTCTCATTTTCTCATTCCCATCTTCCTTTTGCAGCTCTGCTTCAGTGCCTGAGGCCCCACAGCTCTGCTGCCCAGTTTTCCTCTGTCACCTCTGTGAGAGTCTGTCTGAATTTTCCCTCATCTGCCTCACGATCATCATTGGGGGACCACTTAAGAGAAGATCCCCTCATCTTAAATCTCTGGCTCCAAAGGAGAAAGTCATGTGCCTGAGACCTGAGAGCACAGTGCTAAGCCATTGCTTACATAGGTGTTGTTTGCTGGATGCTACACTGAGCCCAATGAGAATAAGAAGGGGCACTGTGCCATTTTTGCAACAATAGCAGCTCTGGATGCTGTCCCACCTCTCAGCCTGGCTGGATTTCTCCTGAGTTTCAGGTGGTCTCCCACAGAAGCCCCTCACCTGTTTTACAACCACCATGACAGACAGACTGAGATGTAAGGAGCCTCTCCACCAAGGTCTGGGAGACTGAAAACCCCATGTGAAAAGGCCCCTCTGCTCCTTCCAAGGCCTGAGACATGGAACCCCCAGCCCGGGGAGGTGTATGTGGGGGACCAAAGCTGACCAAAGCGAGATGTTTGCCTGCAGGTTGTGACCACTGGACAAGAACACAATGGTTCTCGTTTACTGCTGAGAACATAGACTAACTGTTACATCTGTTCCTTATTGTATCTGTTCCCCCCCCACCCTTACAATTTCCAATAGTTATCATAATAAAATCCTCTGAGGTAGCTGGAAATTTTGAGATCTCCTCAGCGTAACAGGCGGATCCTCGACTGGACTGCACCAAAGGACTTTGTCCCTACGTTTAGTAGCTCTATCCCCCTCTCTCTCTTCTCTCCCTTAATCTCTCTATGGCATTTTGCTGTGGTCATTCAATAAAGGTGCACTTGTTTTGATTATCACTGCAAACCCCCTGTGCCGTGTTGGTTCTTTTTGCACCCTGAGATCACCCCACAAGCCATCACAAACCCGTCCGTAAGGATGGATCATGACACCCTCCCACAGCCCGGCACAGGAGGAGGGCAGGTGATGGAGGGACCACGGCCTGCCCTGTTGGGAATCACACCCACACCTCCACAGCCCCTCTCCTGTTGGGAATCACATCCCCACAGCCCCTCAGTGTCTCCCCCCTCCAGAGCCCCCCAGGACCCTCACTCACAGCACGGTTGCCTCTCTGCAGGCCACTGCTGGGCAGAGCTGCCAGGGTTCTGTAGTCCAGGCGCAGGGGCTCGCTGGGGACGTTCTGCAGAGGGGGAAAAAACCAGAAACAGGTCAGGCCCAAAGGCAATTAAATCAATGAGAAAAAGCAACGAAAACGGAACCACCCCAGTAATAACCCAGGTCTTATCTCAAACTCATCAGAGCTCCCACTGCCTGGAAAAAGAGCTGGAATTGTTCAAAGTACAACCACGTGAGCTCATGGCAGGAGCCAGGCTTGAGAAACCCCACGGAGAATGTGTCCCTGTGCACCCACTGCTGCTCAGATCCCTGCACTCCTCCTGCCCCATTTCCACCTCCTGATGAGGCAGAGAACCTGCCATCCCCACCTGTTTGCTCCAACAGCACCTGGAATGATGGACCTGGACATGTGTAAGAATACACGCCTGCAATTCCTCTACAGCTCCTTTTCCCAGCCTTACCTCACACTCACTGCACAACTTTGTTCCATTCTGCTAACCCTAAAGAGAAGCCCAGGTTTCTAACCCAGCCCATTTTCCTCAATCCCTCACACATTTCTTCAGTTCCCCCAAAGCCACATCCTCTCAGGGGAGGGAGTGGAGAACACAAGCTCCTCGGAACAAACTCTTTTTGGGGACTTCTCCAGCCTTCCAGCCTAGTCGCAGACATCTTTTATGAAAAATCCTTTCCTTAGGATTTTTCCTCCTGAGAAGCCATGAGGCCTCAGGAAAAAAATGTAAACATTGGTTATCTGCTGCTGTGGAATGCAACAGGTGCATCTGTGATTGGTCTCATGTGGTTGTTTCTAATTAATGGCCAATCACAGTCAGCTGGCTTGGGCACAGGGCCTGCGACACAAACCTTTGTTATCATTCTTTCTGATTCTATTCTTAGCTTAGCCAGCCTTCTGAGAAAACCTTTTCTTCTATTATTTTAGTACAGTTTCAATGTAATATATATAATAAAATAATAAATCAAGCCTTCTGAGACATGGAGTCAGATCCTTGTCTCTTCCCTCATCCTGGACCCCTGTGAGCACCATCACAGCCTAGCTGCAGCCCTTTCCTGGCCTCTCAGCCCTTCCCCTCAGGTGCTGCTCACCTCTGCTTCCTCCTCAAGCTGCTGCGTGGCCGCCTCCCGCTCCCTACGCATCCGCTCCTTCCGTGGGACGGACAGACAGACAGACAGGCAGGGCCAGGGCAGAGAGGAGAGAGAGGCACAGAGGTCACACAGCTGGGCAGGGCTGCTCAGGGGACACGGGGACAGTGCCAGCACCACAAGAGAGGCAGCAGGAACTCAACACTGGCACTGGGTAGGGAGGAGCTGGAATTGGGAGCTGTTATTGCCAGAGGAAAGGACAGGCACAGAACAAGAACATCTGAGTGAACAGGGGAGAGGAGAGCAGGTGTCCCCAGGATCCTCTGAGGGACAATCCTGGGGAACTGAGGGAACTACTGTGTCCTCAAGCAAATCCACACCAAGGGAGAGGAGAAATTTGCTTACTGCTGGAATGTCACAGACAACTTTTATGAAAAATCTTTTTTTTAGGATTTTTTTCCTCATGAGAAGCTGAGAGGCCTCAGGAACAAAATGTAAACAATGGTTATCTGCTGCTGTGGAATGCAACAGGTGCATCTGTGATTGGTCTCATGTAGTTGTTTGTAATTAATGGCCAGTCACAGTCAGCTGGCTTGAGCCCGAGCCACAAACCTTTGTTATCATTCTTTTCTATTCTATTATTAGCCAGCCTTCTGACGAGAACCTTTTCTTCTATTCTTTTAGTATAGTTTCAATGTAATATATATATAAAATAATAAATCAAGCCTTCTGAAACACGGAGTCAATATTCTCATCTCTTCCCTTGTCCAAGAACCCCTGTGAACACAGTCACACTGGAAGAGACACCTTGCTGGAAAAGCAAATCTACAACAAGGGAGAGGAGGAGTTTGCTCACTGCTGCAAGAGACACCTTGCTGGAGCACAGGCAGAACAGGCTGGGAGGGAATGGAAAAGCAAAACCACAGAGCACAGGCCTTGCCGGTTCACAGCACCACAGACACAATGACGCAAACACATCCAAAGGGACAGAAATGCCTTGGCTCAGCACTGCAGGGGCATTAGGGAGTGACCAGGGACTCATCCCAAAAGCCCCAGCCATGGACTGCTCCAGGCTGCAGCAGGAAGGGAACGGGCAGGGCTTGTCCTAAGGACTGATTCTGGCACGGATATCTCTGTGATGTGTCCCCTGGCAGCTCTGGGCACAGCCAGGCCTGGGGACAGCACAGCAGCACCTTCTCCTGTCCATGGAGCCCTCCCAGCTGCTCTCCCCAAGCAGGAACCAGATGGTCCAGAAGCTCCTGACCCTGGGAGGATGGGAGGCAGCTCAGAGGGACCAACCAAAAATTCTGCTGAGCACCTGGGCCCTGTTCTTTAACAGATTCCAAGCACTACAGATTCCCACTGCCCCACACCACCCCGTGAGCTCCAAGCAAGGACAAGCAGCCTGAGAAGTCATTAATGCTCTGGAGGATCCCAGCTCCCAAAAGGATATTGAGGGATGTTCAAGGTAAAGTTTACTCTGGAGGATCCCAGCTCCCAAAAGGATATTGAGGGATGTTAAAGGTAAAGTTTACTATGGAGGATCACAGCTCCCAAAAGGATATTGAGGGATGTTCAAGGTAAAGTTTACTATGGAGGATCACAGCTCCCAAAAGGATATTGAGGGATGTTTAAGGTAAAGTTTACTCTGGAGGATCACAGCTCCCAAAAGGATATTGAGAGATATTTAAGGTAAAGTTTATTCTGGAGGATCCCAACTCCCAAAAGGACATTGAGGGATGCTCAAGATAAAGTTTATTCTGAATCTGGTTATGCTTGTTTTGGCCAAGAGTCCTCTGCAGGGTGAGGGCTCCAGGTGACACTAATGTGGGGTGTGACTCTTCTCTGAGGTCACATTCTGAGGAGTGACAGGAGCACCAGTCAGCCCAGACGGAGCTGTGGCTCCAAATTCCCACAAATTCGTGGCTCCAAATTCTGCTCCAAATCCATCTCTGACAATAGCTGGGGGGAATCTGAATTAAGACTAAAACACAACAGATAAAATACAGCCACAGAGGCAGGAAGGAGCAGCAGGAATCAGTCCATAGAGACTCAGAGTCACCGACACTTCTACTAGAAACCGGATTATCACAGAACTGGAGGCAGGAGGTGCCAGCAGAGAATGGGTTTGAAAACTTCCACCACGAGTAGAGCAAAGGAGCAAAGGCATAATTCCTCCAGTTACTCAGTTCACAGCTTGCTGTGGGCTGCAGACACGTTTGGCCTCCATTGCTCTTGTGCAAGAATGAACATGAAACATTGAAGGGCAAGAAAAACACTCCAAAAATGGGGACAGAAATTACAGGGATCTGGCACTGGGACAGGAACTTCCTTCAGTATTCCAATGGCCACCACGGAGTGCTGGCTCCACCACTGGGACAAATTTAATCACCAAAACCAGTTTTACAGACATAATCCCAGGTTCAAGGTTTAAAAGACCCAGCAGAAAAACATCTTTGCTCAGGGGCCTCAAGATTCCAGGGAGCCTGGAGCATCCATTGCTGCCTCCTCCTGGCACACCAAGGGAAGGGGCACCAAAATATATCAGCTTTTTTTTTTTTAAAAATTAGATATGGCCAAGGCTACTTCAGCAATCACAAAAGTTTCTCTAGTTTTTTTTTTTTTTTTGACCCAAGCGTTTTTAAGTAATCTCAATATAAATTTTGGCAAAGTCTTTCTCTACTTGAATCTGGACAAATGGCACCTGCTCAGCCCCAGCATCAGAATTTGGGGCCACACCTGCTATATTCACAGGAGTTAGGAATGCTGATACTGACCCGCAGTATCACCTGAACTCTCCCTGAACTTATTTCAATCCACATATCCATATTCAAATCCATATTAAATGGATTTCAATCCACATATCCGTATTCAAATCCATATTAAATGGATTTCAATCCATATATCCATATTCAAATCCATATACTGCCCACATCAGAAGTGGCAGGAATATCCTTTGCTCAGACAGAAACACCATGAAATCAGGTTTGCTGAAACCACACCAAACCACACTGAGCTCCTTCCCAGGCAAGGAAGGAGACATTTTACAGGAAAAATCTAAATCTGATCTGAACTGCCTTTGCTTTGGGCTCAGCCAAGAGCATTACTGAGGTCCCTCCTACCCAAATTAGTCAGGATGGTTTGGGTTTGGGTGGGATGAGACCCTCCAGGGCCATCGTGTCCAGTCCCTGCAGGGAGGGACATCCTCAGCTGGACCAGGCTGAGGGTCACTCTGTGAGGTCACTCCACTTCCACCCAGAGCTGCCAACCTCGCCCTGCTCCTGGGGGCAGCAAATGGGAACGAGCTCAGGAACCGCAGACAGAGCCCAGGGAAACTTCAGGGGCATCTGAACCTGGAACCTGACCAAAATGTACACACACCTCTGCCAGCAGAGCAGATCCCCCATTGACAACACTGAAAAATTCCATTTTCCCTCTCCTTCCAGTGACTCTGACTGGATAAATTACTGTTTTAAGAGGGATGACTGGAAACTCTACGTCCTCAAGAGGCTTGAGTCTGCTGCTCTATTATTGTGAAATTGTCCTGTGAAATTCTCTTTCTGTGCAGGGCTGAGCCAGTGGGCAGAGACACAAAACTCTCACAGCAAAGCAGAGAAATGGCCATGTGAACTGAGGAGCACAAAGCTGTTTGTGACCAACAGCATCACTTCTGCACTCAGAGCAGCTCAGAGCTGTGTGTTTCACCTTTGCTCACAAAACCTCTGTCAGTCACAGGGTGACTGATTAAATTTGGGATTCCAAGCTCATTGGCCATTGTTCTGGAAGCTGCAGCTTGGCCAGGAGGTACCAGCAAGTTACAAGGGTGTAACCTTGTTCCTGTTACCACAGGAACATCACCAGAGAAGGATGGACCACAGGAACATCACCAGAGAGGGATGGACCACAGGAACATCACCAGAGAGGTGCACAGGGAGGTGCAGCACAGCCTAAAAGCAGCCAGAGCTACAGAGCAATGCACCACAGAGAGGGAATGCCCAGAAATCCACCCCATGGCACTGCCAAGGGGGCAGAGACCCAGAATGGCCACGGCATTGACACCAGGGCAGAGCTCTGGAGCTGCCCATGGCACTGACAGTGGGGCAGAGATCCAGAGCTGCACTGACAATAGGACAGAGCTCTGGAGCTCCCCAGGCACTACAGTGGAGCAGAGAGATAACCTGTGACACCTTCCTTGGGACCCACAGGCTGGGCAGAGCCACTGCCACAAACACATTCTGCTACACACATGATCTCTCACCACTTTCTCCACTTCTTCTCTCTCCCACTGAGTGGCTTCTCTCACCATTTCCATCTCCTAGGAGAGAGCAGAGTTAGAGCCAGCTCAGCCCATGCTCTCTCCACACCTGCAGCACCTGGAACCTCACCAAGGTGTCACAGTCCCGTCCTAGAGTGTTCCTGATCCTTGTGCTGGGCCCTGCTGATCCCAGGCCATGCCCACAGCACTCTGCAGGCTGCATGCACCAGGGGAGACACCAGACTTGCAGAAAGTGCTCCCACACCCACCTTCTGCAGGATCTCCAGCTCCTCGGGGCTCAGGTCCCGGTCGATGGAGGAGATGCTCTCCAGGCTGTTCTTGCGCCCGATGCCGGCAGCAAAAGGGTTGGCAATGATTCCTGGGGACATCTGCAGAGCAAAGAGCACATCATCACACCCCATGATTCCTGGGGACATCTGCAGAGCAAAGAGCAGGTCACCACACCTGGTGGGAGCCACAGAATTCATCCCAGAAACTCCCCATTCCAGCCTCCCACACACAGAGTGCCAAGCAAGCCAAACACAGAACTCTTCCAACAACCTGAAACCTTATTCCATAGAACCCCAGACTAGTTTGGGTTGGAATGGACCTGAAGAGCATCCAGTTCCATCCCTGCCATTTAGGTCATTGTTTGAGGAAAACAAGGTCTAATTAAGCTGAATCCCACACACAGAGTGCCAGGACAATCCCAAGCAAGCCAGACACAGAACTCTTCCAACAACCTGAAACCTTATTCCATAGAACCCCAGACTTGTTTGGGTTGGAAGAATAAATAGGTACCAGCATCTCCTATCTAAATCCCACACTTCTACAGCTGGCACCCAGGGTTGCTGGGATCCATGGTGATACAGCTGGCACCCATGCTGCTACAGCTGGCACCCAGCCTCACTGGGATCCACTGTGATACAGCTGGCACCCAGCCTCACTGGGATCCAAGCTGGCACCCAGCCTCACTGGGATCCATGCTGACACAGCTGGCACCCATGCTGCTATAGCTGGCACCCAGCCCCACTGTGACCCCCGTGGGCACCCTGGCAGCCCCAGCCCTGCCCCGCAGCCTCACTGGGATCCAGGCTGGCACCCACCCTCACTGGGATCCAGGTTAGCACCCAGTCTAACTGGGATCCATGGTGACACAGCTGGCACCCATGCTGCTATAGCTGGCACCCAGCCCCACTGTGACCCCCATGGGCACCCTGGCAGCCCCGGCCCTGCCCCGCAGCCTCACTGGGATCCAGGCTGGCACCCAGCCTCACTGGGATCCATGCTGCTGTAGCTGGCACCCAGCCTCACTCAGATCCAGGCTGGCACCCAGTCTCACTGGGATCCATGGTGACACAGCTGGCACCCATGCTGCTATAGCTGGCACCCAGCCCCGCTGTGACCCCCGTGGGCACCCTGGCAGCCCCAGCCCTGCCCCGCAGCCTCACCTCGATGGCCGCAGCCGCCCTGGGGTCGAAGCCGTCGCACACCAGCACGAGCAGCGCGTCGCCCACGGCGCGCAGCACCTGCACGGCCTCGGTGTGCGTCATGCCCAGCAGGCTCTGGTGGTTCACCTCCAGGATCCTCATCCCCACCTGCAGCCGCCCGTCCCGCGCTGCCGCCCCCGAGGAGCTCACCTGCAACACGCCGGGTGTTGGGGAGGAGGAAAGCTTGACAGGAAAGTCTCACAGATGTGTGTGTGCTCAGCAGAAAGATATTTAAATGTTGAGTCTGAATAGAGATGGAAGCAAGTTTTGATATAGAAGAAAAGAATTGCTGAGCCAGTCTTACTGGATAACCAATGAGGCAAAGGGTGTGTTAGTTAGAAGGGGTTTTTAAGGCTTAGAGCAAAGGATAAACCCACCTCAAACAAGAAGATATTTTTACAAAGCAGAAAGACAGCACAGGCAAACAAGCCTGCCAATGTAGAAGAAAGGTCTCAGAATTTTCCACTGCAAGAAAACTGAAAAACAACTTCTAGCTTAAACTGTAATGTACTGACTTTTAGTGACTGGAGAATAGTAACATGAATATGGTAATTACAGTAGTTATGACAGGTTATAGATAAAAGTTAAGGTATAGATTGGTTCTACTGTATCAAGATGCTCAGCAAAGAAAAGTATCTAATGTATTGTAACCAAAAGAAAAGTATATAATGCATTGTAACCAAAACCAAAGGGTGTCCCGGCCTGCCTGCAGCTGGAGCTGACCGCTGTAGGGCACAGCTCTGTCACCCACAACCCTGGGCTGCTGTGACACCTTGGATGGAATAAACTGCATTTTGTACACAATAAACTGCATTTTGTACACCATAAACTGCATTTTGGAGAGCCCCCTGGAGTCCTGCATCTCTCACTCAGGCTCTTACACCAGGGGCCACTGCAGCAGCTCAGAGGGGACACGAGAGCCTGGGGACAGGGAGGGGTGACAGCACACACAGGGAACGGAAACAGCAGCCTGCAGCTGCAAGGCAGGGGAGGATCTGCAGGTACTGTGGAGAGGGCAGAGCAGGAAGAACCTGTACAGGCTGATGGAGGTGTGGAAGAATCCTTTGTGTGAGGTAAAAAAAGGTGAATTTGAAATTTGTTGTCCGAACATGAACTACCGTCTCAAGTGCCTTCAATCCAGATGCAGAGAAACCACAACTGGTACCCCATAGACAGAATGCATGAAAAGCATGCATGCTGTAATAAAAACAGCTTGAAGCCTTCTGAAGAAGCATTCCTGGTTCCATATAACCAAGGAAAGAGGCGGGTGAGAAGGAAAAGCTGCCACATCATGATGAATCTCATGGAAAGAGAAATCATTTTGTGGTGCGAGAGAGACACAATGGAAATGCAAATGAAGACAAACTAAGGAGGAAGGAGGCAGAGATCAGACACGCAAAGAGGAAGAGGAGGAAAAGCACCACTTTGTCTCCTGGTTACCGCAAATATCCAGGGAAAAGCAGAGGCAGGGAAACCCCTCCAGACAGAACAGGTAGGAGAGGTTCAGGGGAGGAACACAGCTCAAGGGAGAACAGGGAAATTCAAGATTTTGGTTCTCTGCAGGCTAAAACAGCAAGTATTGGGAAAAACAGGGAGGGGAGATGGGGTAAACTAACTCTGTGCCATGGCTAAACTGTGAACCTTCCACCCCAAATCCTGTAATGTGGCAGGAGAGAAAACCAGACCCAACTACTCAAAATAACTGCCAGTTAGAATAATCCCAGGTTTTCTTTTCCTGCTGTTACAAATATCCCACGTGAACGTGCAACTGTCATTCTGAAAGAGGGAATTTATTATTTTATCTTTAGAACTCAGATAAAACAGTTACAGCCACATAACAACAAATGCTGAATGTTCCCTTGCCTTAGCAGCAGCTAATTATCAATTATCAGGGCTGACAGCCAATTATGGAGTGTCTTCAGCCATGAGGATAACTCACATCAGTTTCTATCCCAAAAAAAACAGCTGAAGAGGGAATCAGTGACAATGAAGTGAACACCCAGAGTCCTCTTTGTCAGCAGCCAGACCAAAATGACACCACTTATTGCAGAGTTCTGCTGCCAGCAAAGAAAAAGCAATAAAAACTTTTTGGAAAGGGTTTGGGAGAAGCATAAAATGATAAGCATAAGCTGAACAAGAAAACGTGCAATTTCTGGAGGAAAACTGATGTGAGAATTTTGCGTGACATAAGCAGTCACCTAAAAAAGGAACAAAGTCACACAGACAGTGCATGGCACAGGAGAAAAGGACAGGAATTCCTGGTGCTTTCCATGGAAGGAGGAAAGAGCCTGCATGTCTGAGTGGCAGGAAGAGACAGGCACAGGGGGACCAACAGGAATGTGGGTACAAGGAAAGATGTGTGGGTTTGCCCTATAGGAAAAAACACAAGACAAGAAACAAAGCAAAATAAAGGCAAGCAGGAAATGAAATGAGAAACTGTGAAGCTGTTGTAGAGGAGGAAATAAGCAAGGACAAAGACTTGTCTCCTTTGCTGGAGGGAGAATCCCCAGAATGGTGCACCAGTGAAAGCTGAGAGCTTTCCAGCAGCTCCCCAGGGTTCACCCTTCTCCCTGCAGAGGTGCTGCTCTGGTACCTTGGAGATGAAGATGCCTTCATCAGTGGGATCAAACGGATTGCCAGCATGGCCCTTGGCTCCACCCCGAATGCTGATGCCCAGCTTCTCTCCTGGAGCCTTTTCAATGCAAATTTCCTGGAAACACAGAAAAAACTCCTTCTTTGTGGGCCAAGTTCACCTTGGTCACTCCTTGGAGTGACCACAGCTCTAAACGCCCTGAAAAGGGCCTGAATTAACCCCATCCTCATTTGGCAGTTTATTCTTGTTGGGGAGGACCTGCCCTTTTCTGTTCCCTGATGACAGAGTCCCACAGCCATGACAAGAGATCCTCAGCACAACCCAGCTGGAGACACTTAAAAGTGACTGGATTCTGCCAAAGGAGTGGTGCCTCAGGTTCAGCTTTTATATTTTTCACATTCTGTGCTGCTTTAGAGCATGGATCTGGGTTTCATATTAAGGGATGGTGACCTCTGTGCACAGAGCAGGGAGAGAAAACAATTCCTGCTCCAGCTGGGCACCAAGGACAAATGATCCAAATCTCAGCCCCAAGAGCACAAACACCATGGGCTGGAGAGAGAAAAACAAGAAGAATGGGACTTCATGTGCCAAAACTGTAATTGGACAATTGACTCCAATATGCTAATGGACCAAAACTTACAGAAGTACGAGACCCTGTGACCGGTTATCCCTTTTTTTTGTGAAAAAACTTTTGGGTTCATCTTGGGTGTAGCCCTGGCTGGGCTCCTGTGCTGCCCAAGGTGGTTCTATTGAGGTCTCCAAATAAATCCCTACTTTAGCTCCATCCAGCTTTTGTTCTAGGCCAGCCTTTGCAAGGTATTGGGAGCAGGAAATCCCAGGAGTCTGGCTGTATTCTACCCCAGACCTCCCCCAGGTAAGAACTGCCCCAGAACCCCACTGTGACTGTCCCCGGTGCCCTGGCTAAGGCATCAGGAGCAGGAGATCCCAGCCAGGAGTCTGGCTGTATCCTACCCCAGACCTCCCCCAGTTAAGAACAGCCCCAGAGCCCTGCCTAAGGCATCAGGAGCAGGAAATCCCAGGAGTCTGGCTGTATCCTACCCCAGACAAGAACTGCCCCAAAACTCTGCTGTGCCTGCCCCAGAGCCCTGTCAGGAGCAGGAAATCCCAGTCTGGCTGTATCCTACCCCAGCCCTCCCCATGATAAGAACAGCCCCAAACCCCTCTGTGCCTGCCCCAGAGCCCCATTCTGGCTGCCCCAGCCCCACCTGCATGCCAGGGGGAGGGGGGTCCCTGCGGACCAGCATGCTGAGCTCCTGGCTGTTGCAGAGCAGGGCGTTGACGGCCTCCTGGTGCGTGGCGTGGCGCAGGTCAGTGCCATTCACCTCCAGGATCCTGTCCCCGACGCGGAGCCCGCTGCGCGCCGCCAGCCCCCGCGGGATCACCTGCGGATGGACACAGCACACCCCTGAGAAGGGCTGCCACCCTGACAAGGGCTGTCACCCTGCAGGAGGCTGTACAGATCACCTGCGGACACAGCACACCTCCTGAGAAGGGCTGCCACCCTCAGAAGGGCTGTTGTTGGGAATTTAGCTGCTAAGGACTGGAAAAGTACAAAACTGTGGCTAATTCCAAGTCCTGCACCTGTAAGATAGCATGTCCTTGAAGCCTAGCTGCAGTAGAATAACAAACAGTGAAAGAGACATGAGAAAAGAGAGATGTAACCCCTAAGGAATGAGGAAGAGTTGATGGTATAGTTTAACCAATAGATTGCTTAGCTTACAGAATATTCATAAGCTTATTACTGGCTGTATAAGTGTCTGATGCTCTCTTCAATAAACTGAACTTGCTTATCACTCATATTGAGTGTCTGAGTCTCCCCTCACCGACAAATGGCACGACCCCGGCAAAGGCCTCATCTCTGCGACAGGCTGTCACCCTGAGAAGGGCTGTCCACCCTGCAGGAGGCTGTACAGATCACCTGTGGACACAGCACATTCCCTGAGAAGGGCTGTCACCCTGACAAGGGCTGTCACCCTGCAGGAGGGCTGCCACCCTGCAGGAGCACACACTGTCTGCTCCGTGGTGCCCTGACCCCCAGGGCAGCACTGACCTTGACCCTCATTCATGGAGAAAGTTTCCCGGACTTCAAGATAGACAAGAATCCAAAAAAGTGTGAAATAGATTATAGAGAGCAGTGTAGGTGTATCACTGGGTGAGAAATTGAGGTTTTGGGATTTTTAGTGTGTTGTGGATGGAAACAAGGTGGAGGGCACAGGGTGTCATCCTGGGTTTCTTCTTCATGCTTCTTCTTCCTTCTCCATGGGTTTGGGTGGCATTTTGTAATTGGGCAGAAAAGTCCGCACTGGGGGCTCTTTGGGATCAGTTATTGGGTTAAAAGGGAAAATAATCCAGGTGTCAGTTCTTAATTGGATAGTTTAGTCTTAAAAGACCTTGTAACAAGAGATTGTTGGCCATTCTGTGCCTTCTAATGAAAAACTGCTGAACTCACAGCAGTGAGACTGTTTTACTGATAAGAAATAATAAACACCTGAGTCTGAATATGAATTGTTGTCTTCAATCTTCAATCTTAGTGCCTTCAATCCAGCCCCAGAGAAACCCACGGCTGGTACTCCAACAGAATGTATAAAAAGCATGCATGCTGTAATAAAAACAGTTTGAAGCCTTCTGAGAATGGAGTGTGTTGCTTTGCATTGTGACTGTCTCAACCAGGACAGTCCTTCTCTCCTTGGAGATGTGATTGCGTGCCCAGGCATCCTCCAGCACCCTGCAGCCCTGATCTGACTCCTCTCTGCAGACAAAACTCCCCAAGAGGTGACACACTGGGAACACTGAAGAATGAAGTGGGATGTGCTTTCAAGTGCTATTCCATATGTTATTCCCATATTCCCAATTTAATCTGAGCCAACCCTGCGCCACTGTTGCCATTATTTTGCCTGTGAGTGTAACCAGGTCTGACAGCACCAGGATTGCTCCCGTCCTCACCCAGTGCTCTGCAGGGGCTTCTGAGAGCTGAACACACAACCAAACCTGAGCTCCTGGTGAAACAAAGGAGCCAGCAAGGAAAGGGTGAAATCTGTGAGCACGTGGGAAGCAGGGATGGTGGGAAAGAGTCAGTCAGGCTTTGAGAAGAGCAAATCCTGCCCCACTGACCTGCTGATGCACTGCAATAAAAGCCATGGGCACACCAAGGGAGAGGCCTGGCAGGCATCACCCCCAGAACTCCAAACAGCCCTTAACAAGGTGTGAACCCAGCCACAGGTGTCAGTCAGGTTCAGCACCTCCAGGTGACAAGAGCAGTCAGGAAGCAGAAAGGGCTCTGCAGGGATGTCCTCTGCACCATCCCCATTCCCATGAGTGTGGAAGTGCAGGACTGTGAGGGAATGGGCTGCAGGCAGTGGCCAGGTGTGTGCAGCCCCTGTGTGGCATCACCACTGGAATGGGAATATGGAATCAAAGGATCAATGTGGATCCAAGGGCACTGGTCTGAGTGCAGCAGAGCAGCCACACACTGTCCCACCAGCACCTTCCCAGTAATGCCTGGCTTCCTACAATGCCAGCATCTTCCCAGGACTCACTAAAGCCAACCTGAACCCAGCAATTTCAAAAGCACACTGGGATCCCTCCAAAGGGGTCAGCACGGATTAGAAAGGTCTGAGGCTTTTACATGCCCTCAGATGGCTCCAGGAGCAGCACCTGCAGTACAAACTTCACACATCCCTCTCCCATGCCCTTATTTCACAAATCCATCCTGTACAGCCAGACTCACATCCAAATCCTTCACCTTAATGCCAACAACCAACAGCTCAGAACACGCAGGGCAGCTCTGCTGGGACTGTACCTTGGAGATGAAGACACCAGGCTCATGAATGCCAAAGGGATGGCTGGAGTGGTCACTGCCCCCGACGATGCTGAGGCCCAGGGGACCCCCTGCCTTCACCAGGTGAATTTCCTGAAGAGAACAAAAAGCAGTGTCAAAGGCCATGAAGGATGTCACCTACACACCACAATCACTGATAAACACACAGTCAGGGCTGTTTTGGATGGGTAAGCACAGGGTGAACACCCATGGGACAAGGGGGTTCCCCATGTGGGACTCCACAACCTGGAGAGGAGCTGGTATGTGGCTCCAGGAGAGCTGGAGAGGGATTTTGGGCAAGGGCCTGGAGTGACACAGGGGGGAACAGGCTCTCCCTGAGAGTGGGCAGGGCTAGATGGGATATTGAAGAGAAATCCTTTCCTGTGAGGATGGGGTGACCCTGGTACAGGGTGCTCCAGAAGCTGTGGCTGCCCCGTCCCTGGAAGTTTTCAAGGCCAGGTTGGACAGGGCTAGAAGGAAGCTGGGATAGTGGAAGGTGTCCCTACCCATGACAGGGGGTGGGTCTGGATTTCAGGTACCCTCCACCCCAAGCCTTTCTACAATGACACCTCCAGCCCCAATAACCCTCCAGGCCGGTCCCATCCCCACACTCATCATTTAGGGTTACACTGTGCTCACCTCGATGGGGTACTGATCCTCCAGCCCCAATAACCTGTCAGGCCAGTCCCCCTCCCCACACTCATCATTCAGGGTTACACCATGCTCACCTCGATGGGGTACTGATCCTCCAGCCCCAACAACCCTCCAAGCTGACCCCCACACCCATCTCTCAGGGTTACACCATGCCCCCCAAAGCCAAGGCCACCTCGATGGGGTACTGATCCTCCAGCCCCAATAACCCACCAGGCTGACCCCCATCCCCATTTCTCAGGATTACACCAAGCTCACCTCGACGGGGTACTGATCCTCCAGCCCCAATAACCCACCAGGCTGGTTCCCACCACAAGACCCATCTCTCAGGGTTACACCGTGCCCCCCAAGCCAAGCTCACCTCGATGGGGTACTGGTCCTCCAGCCCCTTGCTCAGGAGGTGGTTCCTGGCTGCATCCTCGGGCAGGCTCAGGCTGTCCCCGGGTCCCGGTGGCGGGGAGTGCATGCGGGCGCGGGGCGAGCCCCCCTCGCCGGGCTGCTCCTCTGCCCTGGCCTCTCTCTCCACCAGCAGCACGATGGTGGGGGAGGCCGCGGTAAGCAGCGCTACGGCCTGATCATGCCTGGCTTCTGTCATGTCTACCCCATTGATCTGGAACAAAGCCGGCGTCAGGGCCGAGCCCTGCGAGCCCTGTCCTGCTGCCACCTGTGCCCCAGAGCACCTCGGGGGCTCCCAGCTCCCTCTGACCTGGCAAAGGGGCACAGACACCTGGGAATCCCCACTGACCCCAGCTTCCTTCCTGCTCAGCTCCCCTGCCCCATTCCCCCATTCCCTGACACGGTGCTCCAGGGGCTCACACGGGCCAGGGGTGATGTTCCACCTGCCACAGCCAAACGTCTCCACGTGGGAGAGGCAAAACCAGCAATTCCAGCAGCAGTGCCATGACACAGGCACGTGCAGGAGCAGCTGCTGCTGTGTCACTGAGGCACCTGCCCTCATCTGTCACCCAAAGCCCTGACACAGACACCACGGGCAGGATTTGATGGCTGACAGGACCTGTCGCTGGTCACTGCCCCACTGGCTGCCCGTGCTGAGAAGGGCATGGTAGCCAGCTCTAAGGCATTAAAAGTGACCCCAGATACAGAGAAATGTGAAAGAACAGAGAGCCTTTCCTACAAAATTAGGATTTAAAACTGCCTCCCTAGAAACTCAAAGGATGTGACTGCTTTCCATGGATGTACAAGGGGCAGAAACTAAGCTGAGAGAACACAGCCAGAGCAACAAAACCAGACAGGAAAAAGCTGAAAATCAAAAGGTGTCTAGTCATTAGGTTCTGGAAAAGCTTTTCAAAATGAACACATGAAAAAAGGAGCTGCAAGATGGGCTTTCCTCATCTCATGAAATAACAACATGACTGTAACAGCCACAGCAACTGGGCCTTGTAGGGCAGCTCCCCAGTGCCTGATCCCCAGAAATATTATTGTAACTCCCCAGCTTCTTCCCAGAGAGCAGGTTCTGGACTAGGCTGGCATGCAGGGCTTTGTCCAGACCCCCATGACCCTCCCAGCACCCTGTCCTACCCATGGCTGTGGGCACTGCTCTCCTCAGACAGCCCAGTGTCGCCTCTGCTGAGAGCATTGTCCCCAAAGGACAATTCTGGCACAAACCAGAAGGATGCCAGGGCAGCAGCTGGCACATGCCCATAGGGAGAGGAAGGATGAGAGGGGCCTGGGCACAGGACAGGGCACCAAGCAGGAAAGGAGACAAACGAACCACACAGGTGGTGCACAGCCCCTAAGAGAGTGCAGGTAACAGACACACGGCTCAGGCAGCCCAGATGGACCCTCAGAGAGTCACCAAAAGCAATCACACAAAGGAATCAGCACATGGATCCTCAAAGAGTCACTGAAGGCAATCACACAAAAGAATCAGCATATGGATCCTCCTCAAAGTCACCAAAAGCAATCACACAAAGGAATCAGAGCATGGATCCTCCTCAAAGAATCACCAAAAGCAATCAAAGGAATCAGCACATGAATCCTCAGAGAGCCACCAAAAGCAATCACACAAAGGAATCAGAGCATGGATCCTCTCAGAGAGTCACCAAAAGCAATCACACAAAGGAATCAGAGCATGGATCCTCCTCAAAGAATCACCAAAAGCAATCAAAGGAATCAGCACATGGATCCTCAGTGAGTCACCAAAAGCAATCACACAAAGGAATCAGCACATGGATCCTAAAGAGTCACTGAAGGCAATCACACAAAGGAATCAGCACATGGATATTCCTCAGAGAGCCACCAAAAGCAATCACACAAAGGAATCAGAGCATAGATCCTCCTCGAATCACCAAAAGCAATCAAAGGAATCAGCACATGGATCCTCAGTGAGTCACCAAAAGCAATCACACAAAAGAATCAGCATATGGATCCTCCTCAAAGTCACCAAAAGCAATCACACAAAAGAATCAGCATACGGATCCTCCTCGAATCACCAAAAGCAATCAAAGGAATCAGCACATGGATCCTCAGAGAGTCACCAAAAGCAATCACACAAAGGAATCACCATATTAGAGGAGTGTGACCAGACCTGGCAACTAGTGTGCAGAAGAAATGGGGATTATGAGGGGCTGTCTCAGCACATCTCTTTCAGGAAAGGGCCAAGTGGCTGCAGGAAGCTTGAGGGAGGTGTTGTGGGGATATGCAGCACTTGTTATGGGACATTCAGCAGAACAGGAAGAGGGCTGGAGGTGAGGAACAAGCACGGGGAAATAGAGGGGAGAACAGGAGGCTGCTGGTCAGTGCTGGTGTGGCCAAGCCCTGGGTCTGAGTGCACATCTGCTCTGCCTCTCCCCACATTCTGTATTTACTGGGCTAGCTCACTCTTTCGGGGCACATGTGCACAGCTGCTGGTAAAACTCAAGCTGGAACAGCCAACAAGCAGGAATCCAAAATGTGGGAAGACTCAAGAGGTGGCCCAGAGGCTGGATGAGAGGCTTGGGGGTGACCAGAGAGCCTGGGAGCCCTGTTTGCTGGAGAAGAGGCTGGAGAGCTGCAGGCAGCAGCCCTGACTGGGCTGAGTGATGGAGGGAGGGAGGATTTGTGCCATCCCCCAGCAAGCTGAACCCTGATGAGCCAGAGGCAGCACCAGGCTGTGCTGCTGCCCTGTGAGCACCACCTGTGCTCAGGTGTGCACCTGCAAAGGCACTGCCCTGTCTTGCTCCCATGCTCATCTGGGACCAGCTGTGTCTGCCCCGTGTTCCACATCTGGAGTCTGGGACCAGCTGTGCCTGCCCCGTGTTCCACATCTGGAGCCTGCACTTTGCCCTGCTGATGGCTGAGCTGGAGCAGGGAAAGCAGCAGCCAGCAGAGTGTGCAGGGGACCGGGAAGGGAGGATTCCTGGGGTCCTCTGATGGTTAACAAAGGCAACACCCAGCAGAGACTTGGCTCTTTGGTTCTATCACCACAACTGTCTCAAATGTTAACAGCCCCTGGAGCATTTCACCCAGTAACTCTCCCCTGCCTGGAATCCTGGTGGCCACACAGCTTTTGTGGCAGGTGATTTTCCATGGCCTTTACCTAGCTGGAGAGCAAGGCCAGCCATGCAGCATGGCCCTCTAAGTGCCATGGGGAAGGGAAAGTGCCAGGGAATGATATTATTCTCTGTGTGCCAGGGAATTATAT